>NW_007732480.1:7519-19869 GCF_000696425.1 Galeopterus variegatus | reverse complement strand
TATAATAAAAAATAATTTTAAAGACCTCATATTACTTATTCAGTATCATATAATTAAAAGAAAAAGAGCAGGCACGCATGCTCTTACTCTCATTCTGTAAAATTATTCTATGTGTGGGTTAGTATAAAATATGTTAGGAGCTTCATGGTTATCTGACTCATAGTACGGTTAAGAATAATTACAAGGAATAATTAAGTAGGCAGGGATGATCCAGAAGTCTAACAGAGAAACACAAATAGAAGCTACTAGAATGGGCTATGGTTCTGAAATCAGGAACTTGATACATTTTCTTTAAACAAAATTGGCAGATGCATGAAAGCAAGAAATAACTTATGCTACGGAAACATCAGGCAGCATTACTAGACCATAAGGTTAGCCAAACACTAAGAAATTGTTAATATTCAAAAATTTATGAACTGTAAAAGTGGCAATTTCATCTAGTTCAATATGAAAAAAAGACAGGTAAAAGACAAGTACACATTTGTGTACTTATTTAGAATTTAGGACAAATTTAGAATTTCTAAATTTAGAATGAATTTAGAGAGGTGAGTAGGATTAGAGAGGTATCAGGTCATGGAGAGTGCTGTATGCTATGCTAATGAGTTAAGTTAACATTATAAATTATTCAGAAGCATTGAATACATTTTAAGCACAAGAATAACGTGATTATATTTTCATTGATAATAAATAGCTCTGGATGTGTAGAAAGAACTGAGTTAAGGTCAGGGTCAGGGAGATGACATTACTACAAGACGCCAGTTACAATCACTCAGGCAGTAAGTATTGAGGACCCAGACCCTGATATTGGTGAAAGGAAAACATAAAGGGATAGATTAGAGAAATATTTATGCAACAAAATTGGCAATGTGATTGAATTATTGAATATCATGATAGTACAGAAGGAAAATTAGATTACTCTCAAATTTCTGGCTTGAAAGACTAGGTGAACATGTCTGGATTTTAGTGGTAAAACTTAAATGGAAGAATTACAAGTACAGTTATCTATCTATCCATCTGTCTAAATATTTTATACACACACACACACACACACACACACTCACGCACATATATATACATACATCTATATGTATATATACATGCACATATATAATTGGATAGGGCAGGAGCCTATATATAAATCAAACCCATGTATATAAAACAAACTAAGAAATGAGGAGAAAAACCTTAAGCTGATAAGAAATAGTCATGGATATTAGAAGAAAATGAGAAGAATGTTTCTGAAGATGAGACAAGAATGGTTAAGAAGAAATACCAACACTGTTGTAATAAGCAGGCACACCAAGAAAACCAAAGCCTGCAAAATCTGCACTGTTTTTCGCAGTTCATAAGTTACCCTGTAGGAAGGAAACAAAGTTTTCTGAAATTTTGACATTCATCATATTGAATCTTTTGTGGGCCAAACACACTTGTCTTTTCTACATCATTGATTTAAAAGAGAATAATTTTTATTTTCTGTGTTTTTAACATTTACTTTGTCCCATTTTGTCTTATCAAGTGGGAGCTCAATAAGTGAAGTCTTAGGAAGCAGGTAGGCTAATGGCCTAATATATTTCAAAACTTCAAAAAGTCCGTGGAAAGATTTCTATTATCTTTTAATTCTATTTTTCCACAAGCTTTTTGAAGCTCCCTCATATATTCTGGATATTCCTAATATATTTCAAAACTTCAAAAAGTCCGTGGAAAGATTTGTATTATCTTTTAATTCTATTTTTCCACAAGCTTTTTGAAGCTCCCTCATATATTCTGGATATGAGTCATTTTTCAGGTATATGTGTCACGGAAATGTTCATTGTACGGCTTGACTTAAGGTGACTTTCAAAAAGTATACGGATTTTTAATTAATAACATTCAATTTTTCAAATTTGCTTTTATGGTTCATCCTTTTTTTTTTTGTATCCTACTTAATAAATCTTTGGCATCCCTTAGGTCACAAAGATTGTACCTTATGTTTTGTTTTGTTTTGCTTTCTGGAAGTATTATAATATTAGTTTTTATATTTAAGCCTACTATTCATTTTGAGATAACTTTTGACTGTAGTGTGAGATTAGGATTCATATTAATTTTTTCCTCATAGGAATATCAAGGTCTTCCAGTAACATTTGTTGAAAAAACTATGCTTCCCAAACTGAATTCCTAGGCAACTTCTTTAAAATCGATTGTCTAATTCTGAACTAGTTTCATTAATCTATGTTTGTCATTTCACCAATATTTTATTATCTTGATTGCTGTAAATTTATAATATTTTAAAATCAGTTAGTATGAGTATAAACAGATTTCTAGCCTTTGTAAAGTTGGATAGAATCAGATGTTTGATGAATTTTTTTTAATAGGCAAAATATTGTTCATGTCCCTAAAGAAACAAATTTGATAGCAACCTAGCCAAGTTCTCAGGCTGTGTTACAATACGATAAATGTCAAAGTGAGTTTGAAACACCAATAAGAGTTAAATAGTGTTGAGTTTATTTATGCAATAAATAGGCCTATTAACTATACTTCCTCTGTTTCTTGGTTCAGGTACTGAAGGTAAAATAGACGATAAATAGAAATGTGCTTGGCCTCAACAATTGGAGATAAATGCCTTTTTACAAAATTTTTAAAATTTTGATGAAATATATATATATAATATAGAATTTGCTATTTTAACCATTTTCAGGGCACAATTCAGTGACATTAATTATATTTGCTATGTTCTGCAACCATCACCATTAGGTACTTCCAAACCTTTTTCATCACTTTAAACAGAAACTCAATAATCATTAAGCAATAACTTCCCATTCCCTTCTTTCCCCAGCTCCTGGTAACCTCTACTCTACTTTTTGTCTGTGAATTTGTTCATTCTAGATATTTCATGTGAGTGAAATCATACAATATTTGTCATTTTATGCTTAACTTATCTTACTTAGCATAATGTTATGTAACAGAACTTTATTTCCTCTTGCAACTGAATAATATTCCACTGTATATAAATATCATGTTTTGTTTATTCCATTCAGCTTTTGATGGACAATGGATTGTTACCAACTTTTTGCAATTGTTAAAAATGCTACAATGAACAGTGATGTACAAGTATCTATTTGAGCCCTTATTTTTAATTTTGGGGTGTGTATACCTACAAGTAAAATTGCTGGGTCATATGGTAATTCTATATTTAACTTTTTGAGGAGCCACTGTACTATTTTCCAAAGCAACTATACCATTTTAAATTCCCGCCTTCTATTTATCAGGGTTTCAGTTTGTCTACGTATTCACCACTACCATTTATTTTTCATTTCTTTGTTCCTAGTAGGTGTGAAGTTGTATTTTATTTATAGTTTTGATTTGCATTTCCTTAATGACTAATATTGTTGAGCATCTTATCATATGCTAATTGGACATTTGTATATTAGTCTGCTTGGACTGCCATAACAAAATACTACATACTGTGTGGCTTATAAACAACAGAAATTTATTTTCTCCCAGTTCTGGAGATTGGAAAGTCCAAGATCAAAGTCTGGCAGGGCTTACTTCCTGGTGAGGACTCTCTTTCTGGCCTGCAGACAGCTGCCTTCTTGTTGTGTCCTCACATGGCCCGTCCTCTGAGTGCTCTTTGGGGGAAAAAGAGAGGGAAAGGGAGAAAGAGAAAAAGAGAAACAGAGCTCTCTGGTGTCTCTTATAAGGAAACTAATTCTATCAGATCAGCGACCTATCCTTATGACCTCATTTAACCTTAACTACTTCCTTATACCAAATACAGTCACATTAGGGGTTAGGGCTTCAATATATAAATTTGAGGGGGTGCAATTTAGTCTACAGAATTTTACCCCTGGTCTCCCAAAATTCATGTCATTATCACATGCAAATGCATTCATTTTATCCCAATGGAACCAAAGCTCTTCACATTTCAGCCTTAAGTCTAAAGTCCAAGGACTCATCTACATGCCACCTATATCAGATATGGGTAAGATTCATATTATGATTCATTCTCAGGAAAAATTTCTCTCCAGCTGTGAACTTGTGAAAGCAGACAAGTTATGTGCTTTCAAAATACAATGGTGGTACAGGCATAGGATAAACATTCCTTTTCCGAAGGCAGAAAAAGGAAAGAAGAAAAATTTGATGGATTCCAAGCAAGTTGAAAACCTAGCAAGGAAAATTCCATTAGATTTAAGTCTTAAGAATAATCCTCTTGGCTCAGTTCTCCACCTTCCAGACTCACTGGGGTAGCTACCCCACCTCCAAGACTTCATTTGGAGGCCATTTGGCCTTTTAAAAACAAGGTGATGATAGCTCCACCCTTTCAAGCCAAGGAGGCAACCCTGACAATATCTGAATCATCTTTGGGGTCATGCTTCCCTTTATTGTTCAAGCCAAGGAGGCAACCCTGACAATATCTGAATCATCTTTGGGGTCATGCTTCCCTTTACTTAAAGGATAATGCATGTTTCCAGTTTTCTTTCATTCTGTCCCATTTTCTCTGTTTCCTTTAGTCTCAGCTGGCAGTGTTCCTGCTATTATAATCCCGCCATTTTTTCTGGATTTGGCTGAGATGGTTGATTAAATTTGTAGTTCACAGTTATACTAATGTCCTTATCAAATAGTTGTTCAGCCACATTTTTTGCATTCTTTTCAGAACAACCTTTCTCAGTTTTTGCAATATGGATAGGCTGACAGTTTCCAAATCTTCAAGTTCTGGTTCCTTTTTGCTTAATAGTTCTTTCAACTTATCTCTCTCCTATTGCATTTAACTATAAGTGGTAAGGAGACCACAAACTGCATCTTCAATATTTGCTCAGAAATTTCCTCTGCTAAATATCCAGTTTCATCACTTGCAAGTTCTACCTTTCATAATACACTGCAACACAATTTAGCCAAGTTAAACTTTCACTTTATTACACTTACCAATTCATTATAAGGATCACCTATCCTCCAATTTCCAATGACCTGTTCCCCATTTTAGTATGAGGTCTCACAAAAACGGCCTTTAATGTTCATATTTATGCTAGTATTCCATTCATGTCTAATTATATAATCTCTGAAAATATGGAGGTTCTCCCTCCAGTTCTATTCTTTTCTTTTCCAGTTCACCAAAATTGCTGTTAATATCTACATTTCTAGTACACATCTCAAAAACTCTTCCAGCCTCTACCCATTACCCTGTTCTAAAGCTACTTCTACATTTTAAGGTATTTGTTACAGCACCATTCCACTTTACAGTATCAAAATATGTTATTAGTTTTCTTGGTCTGCCATAACAAAATACCATAGACTGGGTGTATTAAACAACATAAATTTATTTTTCATAGTTCTGACAGCTGGAAAGTCCAAGATCAAGGTCCTGGCAAAATGAGTTTCACTTCAAGGACTTTTCTCTTGGCTTATAGGCAGCCACCATCTTGCAGCATGCTCATGTGACCTATTCTTTGTGCTTGTGTGGAGAGAGAGAATGAAACCTCTTTCTCTTCCTCTTCTTATAAGGATACCGATACTAAGGGCTCGACCCTTATGGACTCGTTTAATCCTAGATAATTTCTTATAGACTCTAACTCCAAATACAATCACATTATATTATATATATATATATATATATATATAGTATGTCTACTTCGGAAGGACACAATTCAATTCATAGTATATATCTTCTTTGGAGAAATAGGTATTCAAGTATTTTACCCATTTCTTAAAATTGGGTTGTTTTGCCTTTTTGTTACTTAGTTTTAAGACTTCTTTGTATTTGTATGGTTGTTAAACCTTTATCAGATATATGACTTCCAAATATTTTTCCCATTCTGTGGATTTTTTTTCCTTGTAATGTTCTTTGATACACAAAAGTTTTTAATTTTGATAAAGTCCAAATTTTTGCTCATGTTTTGGTGTTGTGTGTAAGAATCTATTGCTAAACAAACGGTCATAAAGATTTACCTTTAAGAATTGTTCTAAGAGTTTTATGGTTTGGGCTCTTATATTTAGGCTTTTGTACATTTGTGATAATTTGCATATGTAGTGTGAGGTAGGCATTTAACTTTTTTTGTTTTTTTTCTTTTTGCATGTGGAAATCCAGTTGTTCCAGCACCATTTGATGAAGATATTGTTCTTTCCCCATTGAATAGACTTGGCACTCCTGTCAAAAATCAATGGACCATAGATGTATGGGTCTATTTCTGGACTCTCCATTCTATTTCATTGGTTTGTATGTCTATCTTTATGCAGTGCCACATTGTTTTACTTATAGCTTTGTAGTGAGTTGTGAAAGTGTGAGTCATTCAACTTTATTCCTTTTGAAAATTGTTTTGGCTATTTGGGGCCACTTTGAAATTCTATATGCATTTGTGAATTAGCAAAAAAGGCTGTCGAAAGAAGCCTATATTAATTTTTTTTCCCCCAAATCAGGTTTCTTTTCCCTGATTTAATTATTGAAGAACATGAAGAGTTATGTTTTATTTCTTGGATCTGGGTAGAAATTCTAATGTGTGAAAACTAGAAAAAATAACGTGTGTGTGTGTGTGTGTGTGTGTGAAAAGTCTATTAAAGAAAAAAATGGTTTATTAGTTTATATAATGTCATAGCTTACCAATTTTAAAGTTAAACTTTTAATGGTCATTTTAGAAGCCATACACAGCTCTTTAATTATCTTTAGAAATTCTATGCTTCATACACTAGGCTTCAACATTGCATTTTTGTTTGACAGCCAGATAGTTTTGAACTACTACAAAGGAAATGTATATCTATACAAGGAGACAGTGCAGTGCTCATGATTTTTATGTCAAGGTAACTTCAAATATTTGAGAGCATTAAAAAAAGGAGCATAGAATAGTGATGAAAAGCAAAGACTCTCAAGTTAAACTTTCTGCATTTGAATCCCAGCTTCACCATTACTAGTTATATAATATTGAACAATTTACTTAAGATCTCTCTGCCTCACTATTTTCATCTGTAATGTAAAAAGGGAATGATAATAACAGTTACTTCAAAGGTTTCCTTGAGAATTAAATTATTTTATACTTGCAATGCATATAATAAGGGCTAAGTGAGGATTAACTGTTATGATTATATGCAAATAATAACTTGCATCTATCACTTTACAATTTACAATGGACTTTGTAATATATCCTATAATCCAGTCCTGAAATTAATCCTGTGACATACAAGAAAGTTATATTATTAGTCCCATTAAACAGATGAAAAACTGAGATTCACAGAGGTTATGATATACCAGAGGTCATGTTAAAAAGTGAAACATATAAAATCAAATTATATTACAACCAAATAATTGTTTCTTATACATATATTATTCCCACTGCAGCAGATTACTTTTACTTTCTATTTAAATTGAACAGTAAGAATCATACAAAATTAACTTACATAATATTGTAACAGGAGGAGAATTAAAATAATGAATTTTGCAACAAGTTACACAGAGTTAATTTCCTTTTCCTACAGTTCTTATTAGTTTTTTTCTGGTTTTCAGATGAGAGAAAGTGAATTACTGGTTGTGAAATTTATGCAGTGGTTAGAAATCTGCTGAATGTGGGATCATTTTTAAAATTTGTATTACCGTGACTTCATTATAAATAATCACAATTTATTTCAGGTCCCATAACTCTGTGTGCTAGCACATCAACAATGAGATATGCTTGCATATTTGCTTTATATTTGAATAATTCTCAGTTATTAGCTCATATTTTAAGAAAATTTACTTTGCTCATTTTTGGAACCTCAAAAGCATAAGTAAAAGTAAAAGACTGCACTTTTAAAAAATATTCAACAGTATGACTCAGAACAATATAAAATATTTTAATGAGAAAACTATTATTTTAGTTTAGCGAACGAATTAACTGGCTAATAAATATATGTTTGTGTAGGAATTTCACTGTTATTATCTGCTTTTATAAGCAGAGTTATTTAAAACATTTTGATTGAGGTCATGGCTTTGAATTAGATGCAGAAGAGACTATAGAATTTGTAAAAGTGGTTTTCATTGCCTTCAAAAAGACATCGGTTGAAAGATAACAGTCCAAATAGCATGTCATCATAATAACAAAAACAGACGTAAAATGCATGAACACAGAACTCACAGATCTTTTTTGAAAAGTATCTTGTCTAATAGTGGCATTAAATATAATGTTATTTATTGATGATATCTACATACCTGAACAAGAGTTGTATATAATACCTGAGATTTTACCTATTCTGTATGAAGATTGGTTTTTCTGAATTATAATTAGTTAACATAATGATATTTAGATTTATCATTAGTCACCTTAAAGGTAGTTAAATGTAGTTCAAATGAATTATAATTCATAAGTTTAGCAGTTATGCGCCTTAGACTTTACTAAATGTTGAAAATGCAGATACTTAGAATAAGCCCTGAGGCCAATGATGTTAATCTCAATGAGAAAAATTAAAAAGAGAAATGAAGTTTGTCAGTTATAACTTTTTCCAGGAAAGTCATTCTAAGTACTACTGATAAATTATTTTAGAAATTCAACTATAATCATTGTCAAACTTTTTAGTCTATGTTGTAATTGCTTTCTCTTCCTCTCTCTTTTTTAGTTCTTTTTTATTTTATATACTTAAACATGATGCTTTGATATACATATATATATATATATGTGGAATAATTGCTACAGTCAAGCAAATTAACTTGCTTGACATCATCTCATATGGTTCCCTTTTGTGTGTGTGCACGTGGTAAAAGTACCTACAATCTACTCTTAGCAAATTTCCAGCATTCAATACAATAGAGATGATCGTGGACTTAAGATGGTTCTACTTATGATTTTTTTGACTTTACAATGATAGGAAAGTGATATGCATTCATTAGAAACCATCCTTCGAATATCCACCATTTTGTTTTTCATTTTCAGTACAGTATTCAATAAATTGCATGATATTTTCAACACTTTACTATAAAACATGCTTTGTGGTAGATGACTTTGTCCAACTGCAGGTTAATGTCAGTGTTCTGAGCACATTTATTCAGCCTTGTTACTCGTAACTAGTCTGCTTAGGTTTTTATTTATTTTTTCTTGATTCAATCTTTGTAGACTCTATGTGTCCAAGAATTTTTCAGTTTCTTCTAGGTTTTCCAGTTTGTTTGTGTATAGTTGATCATAATAGCCTCTAATAATTCTTAGTATTTCTGTGGTATCAGTTGTAATGTCTCCTTTTATATTTTTAATTTTATTTATTTGGGTCTTTTGTCTTTTTTCTTAGTCTAGCTAGTGATTTGTTGATTCTGTTTGCTTAATGGTATCCTATAATTCCTGGAGGCTTTCTTTACTTTTTATTATTATTATAATTTGTATGACTGGGTTATTTCAAATGACCTGTCTTCTATTTCAGAGATTCTTTCTTTTGATTGCTATCATCTACTGTTAAAGTTCTCGATTGTATTTTTTTAATTCATTCATGGAATTTCTTAGTTGTAGGGTTTCTGTTTTATATATATATAAAAGGGTTTCTGTTTTATATATATATATATATATATATATATATATATATATATATATCTTTTGTAAAATTTCTCATTCATCTCATATTTTTTTTTCATGACTCTGACCCTAAGGCACAGGGCACAGCACTGGCCCAACTCTGATGATGGGGTGCTCTGGAGGTTTGGGCCTGGGGAGCAGGATAAGGCTGCAACTTCATAGTGACAGCAAATGGGGCTCAGTAGTCATGAATTCCCCAGGGGTGAAGCATCATGTAGTGGTGGCTCTTGCCCTGGCACAGTGAGACTTGGCAGTATCTAAGTCTTTCTTAGGCCAGGTACAGTGGCAGCAAGAACCCAAAGTGGTAGGGTACAGCTGTCATTTGAGCCTCAAAGGGTAGGGAGCAGCACACTGCTACCTCCACTTCCCAGAGAATGGGATATCACAGCAATTCATTCTCAAAGGGGCTAATACAAATCTAGGGAAGCAGAGTACTAGAGTTGTTTGTTCTGTAGGTCAGGGTATCTCAGTCGAGCCCTTTTTCTGTTTTCCTGGGATGAGGTGTACTACCTCAGATGAGCCCTGGGATATGCAACTCTTGGTTTGGCCAACCAAATGCTTCCTCGAGGATTTAGTTCTTCAGGGGACAATGCACTGCTACAGTTCAGGCTTGAGGGGTGTGCACATCCATGACTGAGAGGGGTGAGTGGAGTACTCCACCACTGTTAACCCTTCAGTGTAGGATGTATCAGCTGCTTACAACTTGGCTTGGAGATGCCCACCACCAGGCAGCGGTGGCTAAAAGGAGGCTTAGCTGCTGGAATGAAATTGTGCCATTTGCCCCCAGGGCAAGTCACACTCCAAAAGTAGTACCAGTTCCAAGATGGCATAATACAGTAGCTACACGAGTCACCAAGGGCAGGGAATAGCATTGGCTTTTTCCCTGGTGGAACAAAATCGTGTGGAGTCCAGGCAGCTTTCTCAGCTGTGCTTAATGACCATGAGGACTGTAGAGTCCCATTGGTGAAGACTGTAGGTTTTCAAGGTGATGGTGGGATCTTCTGGGGACTTCTCACTTATTTTTCCCCTGCACTGAGAAATTCTGCCTGGTTCCTAGATGAGCCTAGCTGGAGGATAGGGTGATAAAGGCCAAATGTTTATTTTTGTCATCTATGTGGCTATTCTGAGTCTCTGTTCTCACTAGGGTCTCTACCACTCCCCCAATGTACTCTAGTACTCTCCCTTAGTTACCTTCATCCAAATGTATTTGTTTATTTGCTGTTATGTCTGTTTGTTGAGGAGAGATGAGCAGTACAGTCTTCTAGTTGTCTATCTTGCAAAAGCACACATAGACAAATGGGACTACATCAAACTAAAAATCTTTCTTCACAATAAAGGAAACAATCAGTAGAGTAAGGCAATGTACAGAACAGAAAAAAAAATTCAAACTATATATTTGGTAAGGGGTTAATATTCAAAATATATAAGAAAATCTTATAACTCGATAGTCAAAAACTCAGTTGAGAAAAGGAACAAAGAACTTTTAAAAATAATCAAAAGAACAAATAACCTTTTTTTTTTTTGTAATGGGCATGCAACTTGTTTGGTTTATCAGAGTCCAGTCTAAAATATATCACTTCTATTTGCATAAACATTTATCCAAAGAAGACATACAAATGGCCAATAAGTAAATGAAATAAATGCTCAACAGCACTAATCATCAGAGAAGTGAAAATTAAAGCCACAATGAGATATTACTTCACAAATGTTAGGATGGCTATTATGAGAAAGAAAGGTAGTGAGTGTTATTCTGGATTAGGAGAAGTTGGAACCATTGTGGACTGTTGGTGGTGGTGGGAATGTAAACTGCATTGCTATAGCAATAGCTATGGAAAACAGTATGGAGGTTCCTCTGAAAAAGTATTTTTAAAGGCAATCTGAATAACAAAGTGTAACAAAAAATCTTGGTATTACTGATTAGATGAAAATTCAGTAAACAATAAGAATTTTGATTTTACTGATAGGGTGTTAACCAACAACTTGATCCTTTATATTTATTCTTATTAAATTTGCACTTACAGTCATTGTAACACAATATAGAAATTAAATTTTCTTGCATCAGATTCTCGTATTCTTTTCAAAAAGTTCTTGTAAGATTTACTGACTTACTTAAGACTCTTAAGTCTATTTTCACCCACTATGCATTCTGTGATCCTCATAAAGATCTTTCCTTATCTTCTGTTATGAGTATTTTTAAAAGGCAGGCATTTTACTTATAGGAGATTAAAATTTTTTAGAGTATAAAAATTCTGGGTATATACTTGAATTAACTCTCTAGCTACGTGTCTGAAAAAATGAACTGTCAGCACCCAGTCAGAGCCAAGGTTGGTATACTTGCTTTTTTGTCAAAAACTAATCCTAGGTTGATTCACCTCAATAAAGGAATGAGTATAAGAAAAGAAAAATTAACATAAGTTTACTGCAGAAGAAAAAAAAATAGATCAAAAATTTCTTCTGCAGTGTGTGGACTAAGAGCAATCAAACAATAATAAAATCATGTACTGTAAGTACAACTAACAACTAAATAGAAACATATTTGTAATTCTCTCTAGCAAATATGAAGATGTGGCTTTATAAATGATCAGAAAAAGTTGGAGGATATAATGGAAACTATAGGCTAAATTCTATTTAAAGTGTATTTAAAGTGTAAGTTAGCAAATTCAAGGAAATTTAAATACACAAATAAAAATGCACTAACAGAAATGACACACATGGGAGTTAATAAAGAATAGAAATAATAAAGTATAAACTAGTATAATAATACAAAAATTCCTCCCAAGTACAAATAAAAAAAAGTAATAAAAAATATAAGAAAAGATAGTAGATATGGAGAATAACTCATCTACCTAAAAATTATAG
>NW_007732480.1:2357-5450 GCF_000696425.1 Galeopterus variegatus | reverse complement strand
TTGTATGAGTCCCATTTCAAATATACCACTTCCATTTGATGTTAAATTACTGCTGTGCATGCCCAATAATTTGTTGGGTCAGAAAACATCCAGTTTATGATGGGCAACTTTTGGCCTACAGGCAAGTTTGAGTCACTATTAGGCCAGTAGCAAGCTAGAAGCTGCATCTCAAAAGGAAAATAGTTATCTATGGAGAATGGCATGACATTGTTTCAGAATCTCAAAGACGTTTGGTATGATTCACCTATAGGGGCCTGTCAAAAGTTTTGTATAGTATTCCTACCTCCCATATAGATAATTTAAGCCCCTTCATATCTGCTGATCATACAACACAATGGCAGAGCAGCTTGTACAGAAGCCTGTATCTGTTTTGAAATCTTATTTGAATGCCACTCAAAATGGGAAACTTTTTAGGTTACTTGGTAATTGATTTTGAGTAGCAGACCCAAATGAGGAATATGGTGCTTCTAAAATCCAAAGAGCCCCATTAGCATTGTAGTGAAAGAGGCAGATGCAACAAATTTTCTTTCACCTTGTAAGGAATAATTCAACATGCCCAAGATAATTAGACACCTAGTTTGCATGATGTTAACATGTCATTCAATAACATGTCAACAATATAATGGACTAGCATGATGCCTCATGGTATAGAGAGTTGATAAAGATTCTTGTATACTGGATTATGACTTATAGCTGGTACATTATTACAGTTATAAGGTAATAGAGTGAGTATGTATTGCTGACTTTGCTGAAAGAAAATGTTCCCTATGGTCTTTTTAAAAGGGTATAAGGAAAAAAGTGTTCATGAGATCAATAACTGCATACAGTGTGTCAGGAGATGTGTTGATTTGCTCCAGCAACAAATTCATACCTGGAGCAGCAGTTGTAATTGGAATCAACAACAAATTAAATTTATAATATCCACAGTTATTCTCTAAGGACAACCTTTTTTCACCACAGGTCAAATAGGTGCAGTGAGGGGGGATATTATGGGCATCACTATCCTCATATAATTTATATCCTTGATGGGAAGATTCTGTAGTATCTCCAGGAATGAAGTATTGTTTGCTTTTATTTTTTGGTAGGTAGAGGCAGTGTTAGCAGCTTCTACTTGTTTATTCTTGCAGCTGTAACCCACTTCATAGGTCAGGGAACCAATATAGGGATTTTGCAAGTTCACCAATATATTTATTCAAACTATATATTCTGGAATGTAGAAAATAACCACAGAGTGATTCAGGAACTTCATGCACCCCCTGTGCAACAGGCCTGAGCCTAAATCTATTAATTTTCCAGGCTTCACATTTTTCATTTGAAAAAAATGGAGTATGAAAATAAAACCTACTTTGTAGTGTTGCTGTGATGTATAAATGATATAACTGTAAGTGATGTGCTTACAAAAGTTCTGGCATACAGTAAGCTTAAAAACATATTAAATCTTTTTTTAAATTTGTGGTTTGTGAAAATTATTTTTATTGTGCTGATGGTTCTGTATCAGCAGTATGAATTTGACTATGTAAAAAATAAAGTTAAGAAATCAGAACAAGTATGTAGTGGTTTTTTTAGTTATAAAATTCTGGACTTTGAAAGTAATCTTTATTATAATTTCTGATCTATTCTAAAATTTTAAATAATTTTAATATATCTTAATTCTATAATAAAATTGTTGAAAAATAATACCAATATACTATTTTATTGTAACTAGTGGATAATATGTGTAGCAAAATATTGGGAGAAAATACAATACAGATTTTGACAATGGACCATGGGTAATTATTTTGAATTTTGTAACAGTTGTATTTGCATTTAAACATTTTTATAACATGATACACTTATTAATAGCCAAAATAATTTAAACCAAATATTGAAAAATAAAAAGTCAGAAATTACTTCTGAAATTCAGGACAGCCTCCTAGGCATTGGGTTCACAACTTGTTACTATGGTGAAGTTCAAGCATCCAGGAAGGACAGTGGAGCTAAAGGAAATTCGGTCCTTAAGGCTTGTCAGTGAATGGGAAAGGCAGAGAGATGGTGACAAGAAAGGCAACAGATAAAGAACTACTGTTATTTTCAGGATACAAGCAAAGGATTAAAATAGGGCAGAAGGAACCAAAAATCCATCACTGAAATGGCAGTAAGTAATGGAAAGGAGCATCAGGAACCTGAAGGACAAAGAAGCAGAAGCAGCTGTGAAAACAACAGGGAACAAAGAAGATCTCTTCATACTTTATCCTTTTGGATTATTCTCTTTTCCCTCCACACTGTTACCATCCTGGATGAGCTCCTCTGCATTATTCAGAATAAGACAGACTTTGCTGGGACAATAAACACCACAATCTAGGGGCTGAATATAGCCAAAGATGATTTGTTCCTCATGCCACAGTGTACTGAGAATTGAGCACTTCTCTAAGCAGTGAGTCAGGGACACAGGGCTTCAGGATCACCATGGCATCATCCAGCCAGATGACCAGAAAAGAGGAATAGAGGGGTGGCAAACCAGATAGTATATTAAACCTTCCAGACGTGACACTCACATTGCTTTGGCCTGTCCTAGTCACATGGCAAACCTAACCTTTAGGCAGCTGGGAACTATTCAGACATTGGTCATCACTAGCAGGTTCCTTCACTCCACTTTTACCATTTCTGCCTAATTAAAATAGCATTGTTATTAATCCTCCTGACAAATTTCTCCTCTGTTTCCAATCCAGACATTTTCTTTAAAATTCTCCTTTATTAAGTGCCTTCAGTGACAATCTATCACTAACTATATCAAAATTAAACTTCATGTCATAAAAATTTCCGTAATCTGGTTCCACTTAACCTAACTTAAACAAATTATAACAAAAGATATCTTTTCTGTGCCTTCTACACTGGCCAATTCACTTTGAATCCTGTTCATGCCATCCCATTTTTTGATGGTCTTCTTTCTATCCACTCAAACAACACTAGGAATTCTATCTGAAGACTGAAATAAGTGTACATCTGAGGAAATCTTGAGAATGTGGCACCTTGCCTGCTGCCCTCGACTCCCAATTTTTTTTTTTTTCCTTTTTGTCTTTTTTCGTGACCGGCAACGGGATCGCAACCCTCAGT
>NW_007732480.1:0-668 GCF_000696425.1 Galeopterus variegatus | reverse complement strand
CCAATCAGAATGTTTCTGCACCTGAGGTTTTATACCATGTCTACCTCAAATGCATAGAACCAATGGAAGTAGTGTGCTTTCCCAAAATAAATTTATATCATTAGAAAAGTGAAATGAAAACTCAGTTTTTTACTTGTCAAGACACTGTTATTAGAATGAAAGGTATTTTAGAAGACTGGAAGAATCTTTTGATAGTAGGACACAACACAATGACACCTGGATAGATGAAAAGCATAACTCTTTGTTACAGCTCCAAATGAGGGAAGGCTGCCATGCAGGGACAGAGAGTTGCACCCGGGCACAGGGTAACTGCAAGCTGGAGCTCTAGGTGGTCACTTCCATATGGAAAGCAGGGTAGGATTAACTGTGTTGTGCACAATCCCTGTAGATTTGCTAATTTAAATAATTTCACTAGCTCTGGGTATAGCAGCTGTTCCTAGTTGTCTGGGGCAATTAGGGAAAGTGCATAGTGACACTAGAATGTGAAAGTCTGAAGAGAAAAGTGGTTGTCATGTGGACTTAATCAGCTTCTGATGAAGAGGAACTGATCTGCTTTTAGCCAGGATCAAATAGCATTTAAAAATTGAACAAGCCATATTACAAAAGGCAAGCCACAGACTATCAGATATATTTTTTGTGAACATATTCTTCAAAATGCTCTCAACTTA
>NW_007732479.1:147945-158384 GCF_000696425.1 Galeopterus variegatus | reverse complement strand
TTCATTAGAAAAGGATCTTTAAAATTTCTCTGTAGAGGGACTAATTTCGATTTCTCTGAAAGTTTTTGGTGACTGGAGAATGGGATAGGAGGTTAAAGGTATTGATTATAAATGTAACATTGGTTTACAAATAGAATTATGCATAAATTAGCTGATTATTAATGCTTCAGTGGTCAGTCTAAACAGTGGATGTGAATTACATGTTACATTGTATAAAATAGTAAAGAAAATAGCACCTGTATCCGTCCAATCNCTCGGTGTTGCACCCGCACCGCGCTCAGCCAGTGAGCAGGAACCAGTCTCCACATGGGATCTGAGCCCTCGGCGGGAGCGCCGCTGTGCTCTCAAGCGGCGCATTCTCCAGTGCGCCACCGGGCCGGCCCGGGGAGTTACCTTTTCTTTAAGTTAAGTAATTGCTACTTTTTTGAGATGATTTAGATCCCATTTATCATCTTCACAGTTGATTTGGACCTTTAGAGATCTTAAACACAGGAAATATTTTGGTATCTTGTAACTTTCCATTTCATTTTTTATTTTTTTAAAAAATTAAATTTTTAAAAATTTGTCAATATACAATGTAGTTGATTTTCAAGTCCCTTTACCAATTCCTCCTTTTCTTTCCCTCTCTCCCACAACTTTCCATTTTAAAATTGCATTTTTTTAGCAACCCCAACTCATCTCTACTAATTTCTTAAAAAAATGCAGAAATGGAAAAATAGTTACAGCAACACTTGAAAACAGGGCTACAATTTATTGGTAAAAATTATACACGGAATTCCACTAATTGTAATTATTTTGGAATTGATGCATGTTTCTGTTCATAAAACACTTTCACCCACAGAAATAAGGTGGAAGGACACTTGATCTGTATCATCACACTTCCTACCTTGAGTTCAGAGATTCAGAAGGGATAAAGGGAAGAGGGAACAGGAGTAGGTGGGGGAGCCACAGACCACAGTGCTGAGAGGGGAGGGTGGAGGGTTGGGTAGAAAGAGGCTCATAATGTGCTGCAGTCGGAGAGAGTCTCGGTCAGGATGACGGGAGCCTCAGAGCAAAGATCTTCCATCAGAGCAGGAATAGCCCTGCGTGGGGATCTTTATCATGCTCAACATTGGCTAGGAGCAACGTGGGAGAGTGTGGCCGTGGGGTGGACACTGCAGTGAATCTTGATGTGGTCTCTGGAGGCTGGCATCAGGTTCTCACTTGAACTGCTGTGGCTGCCACAGAGCTGGAAACCCCGCTCATTCGGCCTGCTTGCCTTTGTTCTGCCACACTAGGAGGGCAGAGAGCAGAAAGAACCCTGAGTGTCTATTTGCACTGCCCAGAGCTTTATGGAAGACAGTTTGAAAGCTACGAGCCTGTGTAAAACACTGGCAGATAGTGGACTGGACCTTCTAATTACTGAAGAACTGTTTATCCAGCATCTATTGCATGTTACATATTGAGCATCTATTGTGTGCGATGAACACTAAGGCTAGAAAAGAAACATGATGCCGACTTTCATGCTACTTACAGTCTAGAGCAAACGAAGCATAGACAAAATAATTTAGAAAGTGAGTTATAAATTATAAGAAAGGAAAAAATTAGTTCAACAATAATAAGGAACATATATTGAATACTTATTGTGAGTGCGTTGTACTATTTTCCTTGTTTAAATCTTACATTGACCCTATAAGATGGATATTATTATATGAACAATATTTTGGATGTGGATTCAGAGAGGCTGCGTAACTTGCCGAAGGTCGCACAGTTACTAAGTGATAGAACAGTGATTTAACTCGGGCAGCCTGACTCCTCAGCCTCCACTCTTAATGATTAGCTGTGGCTTGTCCACCCCCACCCCAAACACACATATATAATATTTCTAGGATGATTTGGACCAAAGAACCTGTCTCTGGTCAAAGAATAATCCAGAATGGCATTTAACTGAGACCTATGAGTGAGAAATCGCCATGCAAACATCTGGGGATGAGTGTTCCAGACATACCGAATAGAGGAAATGAGAACCCGAGGGGAAAAGTGCTTTCCACATGCTAGAAACTGAGGAAGGTGAGTGTGACCTATGGTCCAGCCATTCTAGTAATGGGGACCATTTTACCTTCATGGGAGAAGGTGCTATTCCTTGTTTAAGCTAAGATTTGTTCATCAATGGTGTTTACCAGTTGATCCTCATTCTGCCCCTAATCCCTCTTTCAAATGAGAGCTCTCCAAATACTTGAAGGCAATTATCTTTGCTATTTCTTTTCTTTCTCATTATGACCCTTGTTCCCAGTTACCTTAATTACTCATATGGAAACCTGCCGCTTTCTACCATGATTCTCCGTGGGCTGGGTTTTCATTTGTAAATGTCCCTTCCAAGTGTGGGACCCCAAAATGAGCACAAAACGCTCACTCAGGGTTCTGCCCAGTAAAAACTCCTTGTGTTTGAGTAAACACAACATTCGTCAAGCCATTTTAACTTAAAAGATAACTTAAGAAGCAGTTCTACAAAATGACTGATTTTATCCACTAGCATTCATTTATCCAAGACATTTATTCTTTATTGAGTGCCTATGATGTATTAAGTCATTAGCTGGTGACATGGAAGTGAACAAAACAAAGTCTCCAGTCTTTTGGATCTTACTTCTTTGTAGATGACACAGACAATTGAAAAATCACCATATCATCATATATATATCACCAAATCATCATATATATATATGATTTGTAGTAATGATAAGAAAAATAAAGAAAATAAAGTTGGTTAGCAATAGAGAGAGATGTGGGGGAACTAGGATTCTGTGGGCTGTTTCAAATAGGATCATACTTCTGCAGGGAGAATAGAAATAGCAGGAAAACTGATTCTTCTTGGGTGCAGCCATCTCAAGATTTGTCGATAAATATCCCATGTCCCTCTTCTCTGATTGAGATAAGTCTGAGGTGCATGTTGCATGCTATCTTTCAGAGTCCCCCAGTGGGAGTAAGCTCCAAATGTCTACAGTGGTATCTTGCTTGTTAAAATACACTATAATTATGTCCTACTAATCCATATCCCATTTTTCCACCTTTCAAATAAATTACTTACTCTTGGATCCTTGTCTCTGGGTTTCTGGGGCAACCTAAATTAAAATAGCAAGTGAAACAACTAAGGGGATTCATAAAACATTCATCTATTTTTTTTCAGTTTACCCTGGACTGGAGGGAAGAATTCTAAAGTGTTTTAAATATGTGCTAGGCTCTCAGATAATTTTTGGTTGAAAGAGAATCCTTATCCCACAGTAACTTAGTGGCAGAACAGCATCAGAGATGCATCTGTGCTCCTTGGCCTTTCTTTGCTCCAGTTATTCCTCATTCCTATGTCTTGCACAGCCTGGTCACCTGGAAACATAGGCACAGAGCTTTATTCTGCCTCACCTTATTCCTGTCTTCCCCCTCTGGAAGCATGGATTTGGTGGGGCTGTGCAATGTAAAATCCTTTCCTTCACATGTAAGATTAAGTCTGTCTTCTACTAACTCTGAATTTTAAAAATTAAAAGAGTATTTGCATCACTTGCCATTCATCCCATTGGTGAAGGTGGTATCCTCCACCCCAAATATTACAAGATGACCAAACATATGACACTGGACAGATGAGATTGACAGCAGCGTATTAGTCAAATATACTCACAGGCAGGGAAGAGGACACCACGCTCCATGCAGAGCCACACGGGGTGGAGCTCGGGAGCAGTATGAACCAGAAGGGGACAGTGGAGTGTAAGCTTTGTATTTGTAGTAACAAGAGGGTGAGGTGACCCCTGGTTCAGGGAGGATATGACGGGCTTGTTTGAATAATGTCATGGGCTGGCAGGGAAGTAAAACCTGTTGGGGACTAGGTGGGGTTCAGCTGATAGGGGAACTAGCTAGGTGGGTATACTTTCCCATTGGGGATGTGGGTGGCATATCTGATAAGAGAGGAGAAACTCATGGTGAGGCTGTTAGGGCCCTGTGAGACTCAAAAATGTCAAGGTAGCACATGACAGTTTAGAACTGACAAAGAGCTAGTAAGAGTTTGATTGAGCTATAAACGCCCAACTCAAATGGAAGCAAACAACGTCCATCAGAATAATAGTTTACAAGTTGTGAGGTGCAACTTCAAAAATTTTAGATGGAAAATTTAAATTTTTTCCATATTTGTTTATTTTTTTTAAAGCTAGTCATTGTAGAGAAGGTGGTTGATCTTGCACTTTAATATAAAGTACTTTTTTATATGAAGAAAATAGGGTTTTACTCTTAGTTGTAAATATTTCATATTGTAAGTAATCATGATATTCTGTGTTTTCTAATTTTAGACTCAAGATTCCTAAAGATTAGAGTCTATGACATTGAGAAATTATAAGGACCTCCAGGGATGTTTCAGATATAAGAAAGTGCAGTGAGCCTGTCTATATAACTGATCGCATCTCAACCTGGCTGCTTATTCAGAAATCAATGCCACGCGCAGATACAGTGGCACAATTTCTGATGAAGAGGGGATGAGATACAAGCTATGCTCTAGATATTT
This sequence comes from Galeopterus variegatus, assembly GCF_000696425.1. Lineage (NCBI taxonomy): Eukaryota > Metazoa > Chordata > Mammalia > Dermoptera > Cynocephalidae > Galeopterus > Galeopterus variegatus. The sequence continues at coordinate 153,865 of NW_007732479.1, read as the reverse complement.
GGTGGTGTTTAGTTTTCACGTCTACATATGACAATTAAAATTAATGTTCCAATATTCTACATTTAGAGAGAAAAAGGAAACCCATGGCATTGTCCCTGTTTCATTAAGTAGTTTATTTGCATAGAGAAATATGTCAGTAGAGTGAAAGATTTTAATACAAATTAACAATTGCTTCAAACTCTTTACCCCAATATCTCAATAACATTACAATTGTACATACAAGTATTATATATTACAACATACAATTATATTACAATATTACAATTATAAGCTATCTAATTTTTCTATAAAAGCATCAGGATAGAATGCTTATGTTCATGATTGGATAAGTACACTGATTGCCTAATATAGTGATAAGCAACATATTAGCTAGCATATTATAGCATTCAGCACAATCAATCCTCAAATATTAGTCCTCTTTTCTCTCCCTCTTAGTTTCAGTAGATTGTAACTGCAGAATTTTTGTTGTATTTTCTGGAATTGTAATGCAGTTTTAAAATATTTTTATCCATTTTATTTTATATAGATTCCATATAACCTAACATTCAACTTATAAGTGAACCTTACTTTGCATAAAAAATGTGCTTCTGAGAAGTTATGAATTGAATGATCATCTTGAACACATTCAGGAAACTAATTATTTGAAAGCACACTGTAGTGAATTCTTTTTTGATCCAACTGTTATGTACACTTGTGTTACTGCAGATTAAATTTCATTAAAGCAGGGCACTTAGTGCTAGCGCTGATGAGAGAAATAATCCACAGCAGACTATAAATGTTCAATGGAAGTAATTGACATGCAGATAATTTAAAGCTGAAAAGGAAAGCTTTAAACATCTTCTAAAGGATACTTAAGGTCAAGTTCAGGTCTATAGTCACCCTTCCTGATTTTGAAAATATATTTCTCTTTCCAGTTGGGTTTATACAGGGTCCTCACAAGGCTGGGGGATTGCCTGAGTGACTTTATTTTAAAGTCTTTTATAATTGTTTAACCACAATTCGGACAAAGAAATTTTTAAAAAGCTGTCTTCTCTTTACACAGGACAAAAAAATAAACCATACATCAACCTCTGAAATGGCATCTAAAATAGAAAAACAGAAACCATTAAAGATCATTGTTCTCATCATCATAACTTTGTCCCCATTTATTGATTAAATTTATGTTCTTGTTGCAACTCGATTGCAAAATACTTTAAAAAATAACAACGAGCTATTTTCAGAACTTTGTTTACCAAAGGACTGAAAAATATGAAGTAATCTGCGCACCACAATGAAGAACAGCTGATTCAGGGAAGATGGCTGTAAAACTTTCTATTATTAGCTCCCTCTCTATTTATCTTACCAATAAAATATTAAGAAGTATGAACACATGTTAATGGCAAACTAGGGGGTCATTTTATTTGAAAGTTTTTAAGTTAATAATTTCTTTCTAAAAGATACTATATCAATCCACCTAATGAATATTTATTTATTTGTATCCTATCACTTGTTAGATATGCTGAATCACAAGATGATGAATATGGCATGGCACCTCTCTTGAGAGAGCATATAGTCTATGTAGAAAAAGAAAGCATGCACCAATATCAAAGTATCAGGGCTACTAGGGGATGCAGGTAGAGAACCAGAGAAGGGAGAAATTATCCACAACTGTGGGAAACAGGAAAGTGCTCACAAATTTGTTGGGGGAGGAGAGAGGAAGCATTCTCTGGAGGAACGTTCTATGTGTAAGAGCTAAAGGTTAGACACATGACAGGCCGGGGGTGCTCTGGAGAGCTTAAATAGTTCTGGTTCGTTGGAATACAGACAAGCATGAAAGGGAAAAAAGGGAGAGAATTCAGATCACGTGGGATCTTGAATTCCAGGCTGAACAATTTAACCGGAATTTTCTATGCAGTGGGAAGTTACAGAAGGTGTTTGGGCAGGAGAGGATCGTGGGAAAATATATGTTACAAGAAAATTAATCTTGGTGTGTAACAGGGGCTGAGAGGAAAAAGGGAGGCTCAGAGGTGAGAAGTACAGGGAATATCACAATCATTCAGGTGTGAGGAAGTGAAAACTTGAACAGGGAAAAACTGATGAGTCCAGGGTAAACATCAGAAGAATCGGAAATATAAGCAGCCAAGGAGGTGGAGAATGTGACAGGGACAGTTGGAGAGAGAAGCTAAAAGGCATTTAAGTATTCATCTCTATGCCTGTAAAGATGACATTGCTTTAATAGAAATGGGAAACCCAGGGCTAGAAATAGGCTTGAGAATAAAATGCAATTTTACAAATTTGTAATCTTGGATTACCTGTCCTACACAATGTTTGATGCAGGTGTTTCATACTTCATATTATTATTATTATTATTATTATTATTATTATCATCATCATCATCATCATCATCATCATTATTATTAATAACTTATTTTTACAATCTATGATTCAGGTATCTATATATTTAGGTGATTTTTTATTTCTTTCTAAAAAGTATATAAGGATTTATCAAACTTGCTAAATTACACTGCTGGTATATGGCAGTCCCCAAATATTGAGAACGAATATTCTTGCCTTTTGTAGGTATTTGCCACCACTCAATGCCCCAAGTCATAGCAACTGAACTCTTTAATTAGAGAAAGAAATAAAATGAGTGTAAATTATTTCCACCTTTTGAAATTTTGTAGTTCATGTGCTATAGCCCCTCATTTTAGGGTTATTTAAGATGTATGCCTAAGAGGTACGCAGAATAAGCTCGTGATGTGTAAGTATGTGATAGACTCAGGCGATATTTCATTAGAAAAGGATCTTTAAAATTTCTCTGTAGAGGGACTAATTTCGATTTCTCTGAAATTTTTTGGTGACTGGAGAATGGGATAGGAGGTTAAAGGTATTGATTATAAATGTAAGATTGGTTTACAAATAGAATTATGCATAAACTAGCTGATTATTAATGCTTCAGTGGTCAGTCTAAACAGTGGACGTGAATTACATGTTACATTGTATAAAATAGTAAAGAAAATAGCACCTGTATCCGTCCAATCATTTATCAGAAGCCCAAGGAGCTATTTAAAGGAATTGGCTAAGCATATTTGTAAAGATAAGTTAATATTTTTAAATGCCCTTGTGAATAACTCCAGAATGATTAAGTAAATCAGAAGTACTGGGATTATGTTTATTCATTTAAATTGGCTAAAATACAGGTCAATTATTGATCTTCATAGGTCGTCTTTGCCCTTTTCCTTACCTTTTCTTTAATTTCCTCTTATCCTTCAGTTTTCTACCATCTATTTTTTTAGTGATGATGTATTGACTTCAAATGGCCTGATTCTAACACAGGCATCTTTGTAGGATATAGATGCTAATTTCAAGACTTTTCCTAACCTCATTCCTGACCCATAGACCATGAAGTATTGCTCAAAGGATCTACTCTGAACCACTGGACAATACTCTCAGAACTACATGACTGAAATGTACAGGATTTTCTAAGTAATCTTGTACTGTTTAGCCAGTGCCTGAATGAGCAGTGGTAATTTATGATAGCTGATTCAAATCTCCTATATGGTGCAGCTGGGCCTGGGATATCTCTGTCTAGAGTTCCAAGAAGTTGCAGCTATTTCACATAAACTTCATGAGAAGACTATGGAAACATGAAAATACACGATGGCACTTCAAAAAGTTTGTGGAAAAATAGAATTAATATATAAATCTTTCCATGAACTTTTTGGAGACCCCTTGCATTTTACAACTATCCTGTAGGTTACCAGAGATCACTTAGTCATTCTGGGAATCTTAGATTAACATTCTGTTGAAATTAAGGAGGAAAAAAAGCACACTTTATAAGTGCTTAGCTTTTTTTAGTGTTAACTGCCAACACATAAAAACAACAGCAACAAAACCCACCTCAAGCTGAAAAGCTTACAACTACTCTTGTGTTAAGTTAAACACCGTGCGTTCCATAGCTAATGTATTTCATTGCTGAAATACAGGTAATTATACCAAGCATAATTCAAAAAATGTAATGCCATTTTTCTACTGTTTTGATCATATTTTAATACTGGAGGAAAACTGTGAGACTTAGTCAATTGTGCTGCGAGTAAAACTGAAATCTGTATTTTTTTTCTTTTCTTTCTTTCTTTCCCTGAAGATCATTTCAGATTCTTTCACAATGTGATATAGTTCACTTTGCAAGTAATAAACATAACATTATTTAGCTGTTACTTAAGCGACACGTAAAAATAGTCGTGTTTGTATTTAGACACACATTGAAGAAGAAAATAATGAGATTGTCGTTGGCACAATTTTTTAAATTAAACTTTTTATTTTGAGATAATTGTAGACTCACATGCAGTGTAAAATGTAATATGCAGAGATCCCATGTTCTCTTTACCCAGTTTCCCCCAGTAGAAACTAACATCTTACAAAAGTGAATACACTGCCACTACCAGGATATTGACAGTGGTACAGTCAAGGTCAAGAACAATACCATGACCATAAAGATTCCTCATGTTCTTTTATTGTCACACCCATTTACCTTCCACTCTTCTTCCCTCGTTAATCCCAGGCAGCCATTAATGTGTCTATTTCTATACTATTTTCATTTCAAGAATATTATGTAAATTGAATCATACAGGATGTAACCTTTTGGATTGGCTTTTTTCACTTAGCATAAATTTCTGTAGATTCAACCATGTTGTTGCTTTTATAAATAGTTTATTCCCTTTTATTGCCTAATATACAATACCTGGTATGGCTATGCCATAGTTTAACCACTGTCCCTTTGAAGATCATCTGGGTTGTTTTCAGGCTGTTTTGTATAAAGCTGTTATGTACAATTTTGTTCATGTTGTTGTGTGAAGATGTTTTTACTTCTCTAAGATAAACTTCTGAGAGTACAAGTGCCAGGTTGTAGGGGACTTGCACGTATAGATTTTAAGAACCTGCAAATTGTTTTTCAGAGTGAGTATATCATTTTTACATACCCCTTGCAATATAGAAGTGATCCGGTTTCTCTGCATTCTTGCCAGCATTTTTTCTCACCACTACTTTTTATTCTAACCCTTCTGATAAATTTGTTATTTCATTTTGATTTGGATTTGAATTTTTCAAATGGTGTTGAATATCTTCTCTTAGGCTTATTTGCCATCTGTGTATTCTCTTCAGTGAAACGTCTCTTCATGTCTTTTGCCTACTTTATAATTGGATAATTTGACTTTTTTTTAACTGTTGAATTTGGAAAGTTTTTAATATATTCTAGATACTAGTCTTTTGTTGAATATGTGGTTTGCAAATATTTTCTCCCAGTCTGTAATTTGTCTTTTTGTCTTAGCAGTGTATTTTGCAGAGGAAAAGTTTTAATTTTGATGAAGTTCAATTCATCAATTTTTTTCTTTTATGTACTGTGCTTTGAATGAAAAGTGTAAGAACTCTTTGCCTAGCCCTACATTCTGAAGATTTTTTCTCTATTGTTTTCTAAAAGCAATACAGATTTACATTTTAATTTTGAGTCCATGATCCAATCCATTTTAAGTTAAAAGATGCAATGCTTGGGTTGAGATTCTCTCTCTCTCTCTTATGGTTGTCCAATTGCCTGAGTACCATTTGTTGAAAAGGCTCTCTTTCCTTCATTGGATTGCTTTTACATCTTTGTCAAATATCAAATGGGCATATTTGTGTAGGTCTGTTTCTGGGATCTCTGTTCTATTTCATTCATCTGTGTGTCTATCATCTGCCAGTACCACACAGTCTTAATTATTGTAGCTATGTCTTGAAATCTAGTAGGTCAATTCTTCCCACTTTATTCTTTTCCATAATTGTTTTAAGTTTTCAAGTTATTTTGCCTCCCACATACATTTAAAAATTATCTTGTCTATGTCTACAAAAAATCTTCCTGGGATTTTGGTAGAATTGTGTATCAATTTAAGGAGTATTGACAGCTTTGCTA
>NW_007732479.1:142970-147717 GCF_000696425.1 Galeopterus variegatus | reverse complement strand
GCTATGTCTTGAAATCTAGTAGGTCAATTCTTCCCACTTTATTCTTTTCCATAATTGTTTTAGGTTTTCAAGTTATTTTGCCTCCCACATACATTTGAAAATTATCTTGTCTATGTCTACAAAAAATCTTCCTGGGATTTTGGTAGAATTGTGTATCAATTTAAGGAGTATTGACAGCTTTGCTGTGTTTCATCCTCCATTCCATGAACATGGTATGTCTATCCATTTATTTTGATCTTCTTTGATTCTTTCATTGTTTTTCTGTAGTTTTCAACATCCAAGTCCTATACATGTTTTATTAGATTAACATGTATTTACTCTCTTTGAGCAATTGTAAATTGTATTGTAAATTATATTTTATTTTAAATGTTTGTGTTCATTGCTAATGTATGGAAATACAATTGATTTTTGTATATTTGTCTTATATCCTGAAAGCTTACTGAACTCACTTGTTAGCTCTAGGATTTTTTTGTTTTGTTTTTTATTTTGTTTTTGTAAGTTCCTTGGATTTTTTTTTATGTAGATAATCATGCCATTTGCAAATAGGAACTGTTTTATTTACTTCTTTCAGTATGCCTTTCTTTTTTTTCTGGCCTTATTTAACTGGCAAAACTTCCAGCATTGTGTTGAGTGGGGGTGGTAAGAATAGACATCCTTTCCTACTTTCTAGTCTTACAGAGAGAGCATCAATCCTTCACCATTAAGTATAATGCTGTTTGTAGATTTTTTATAGATACTTTTTATTAAGTTGAGGGAGTTTCTTTCTGTTCTCATTTTTCTGAGAGTTTTTTTTTCCTTTAAAATAGATGTCTTTTGTCAAAAATCGTGTGAGTTTTCTTCTTATGCCTGTTAGTATGGTAGGTTATAATGATTTTTGATTATTGTACTTAGACAAACCACACTTGGTCATGGTTTGTAATTCTTTTCACATATTGCTGAATTTATTTGTTAATATTTTGCTAATGATTTGTGTCTGTGTTAATGAGGGATATTGGTCTGCAGTTTTCTATTTGTATTATCTCTGTCTGGTTTTGGTGGTAATACTAACTTCATAGAATAAATTGGGAAGTGTTCCCTTCTCTTCTATTTTTCAATTTTATTATTACAAAAAATACATAAACATTAAGTAAAATTATATTTTAACTCCTAGACTCTCAAGTACCTACGGATCACAATTTGAGAAACAATGGAAGGAAGAGAGGTTAAAAGGCAGAATGACCAGTAAGTAGATAATAATTGAGGCAGATTATAAAAATTGTCATAATTCTCCACTCTTCCCTATATCTACAGTTTTACAACTTGATTTTTTAGCTCCTTTATAAAGAGGTGTCAATTTCTCCGTTTCTTGGATTTGGCCTAGATTTGTGATTTGTTTTGAAGAAGAAAATGTGATAGATGTGACTGGGGCAGTCCCACGCCTAGGCCTTAGGGCGGTGCATTGCTCTGTTGAAGCAGACTCTGGGCTAGCAGCCATGTGAGCAAGCCTTTGATAGACAGCTGGAGGGTCAGAGACTTTGTGGGACAGAGTTGAACCAATGTGCATAAGCTCTCCCCCAACTGACTTGGCTACTGAAGCTGACCTGGCCCAGAAGCATGAGAGAACCCAGCTGAGGCAAGAGAAACCAGTCGGCTGAGCCCAGGACAAGTTGCTTAATCTCAGAATTGTGAGTTAAATAATGATGGTGTTCTTGTAAAGGAGCGAACTAATAAATCTATAGGGCCATGGGCTTAAGTGATAAGGACTTGAAATAGGAGGGTAGTGATGAATGTTGAGTGGCAGGAGCTGATATAAAAGCTATTTCAAATGGAAGAGAGATAAAAGAGACTATATTAAGATTGTTTCCATTTGGGGCCATATCTATGCCAATTCTGTATACTTTATCTCATTTAATCTTCAAAGGACCCCTATAAAGATACTACCTCTTGCTTTTCTATAGATAAAAAGCTAAGCTTTGGAGAAATTAAAAAATTTGCACAAAGTTTACACTGAGCTGGAATTCAGACCAAGCCTGCCTTGAAAGCTCCTGCTCTTCCTTCTCTACCATAACCAGACAAATGTTAAAAATTTCACCAATAATTCCCAGTCTTGCTTTTTTTTTTTTTCATCACAGAGTCAGTGTTTCCTGAGTTTTAACCTGTGATCTATGCAACTCTAGACTACACAGATTATTAACTCATTAGAGGACATTCTGATTTTATTTTCAGAGGTCTAAGTAGAACTTAGTGACAGTAATCAGCCAATAGGAGATTGAGGACATAACTATTTAGTGACACAAAGAAACAAATCTCTTATTCAGTAAGAATAAGATGTCAACTATTGAATAAAAAAGACTTCTATGAGGGGAGAGGAAAAAAGGAAGAAAAAAATGAGAGACAGGACATTTACACATTCAGTGTTTATACAAGAGATAAAGAACCCTCAAACTTTGATCAACCTTTTGGCAACTATTTTCAATTTATGTATAAATGTGCTTACATCTGAATTACACAGAGTAATGAGGCTCTGTCCACCAGGCCAGCTCTGAAATAGCCAGTGTGCCAGGCTGGGTGAATAGCAATGACCCCAAAATTCCCTCAACCCCTGTGACCCACAAATATATATCCAAATATTTGCAGGGCTACTATTTTATAAACTACAGTGAAAGATAAAAAAGCACTAAACACTAAATGTCACATAACATAAGAATTTCTATTTAAACACTAAATAGAATGTTACAGAACTATTGCCTTTTCAATTACGAGGGAGACTATATTCATTTTATTTTAAAATGACATAATTATACATAACTTTTTGTCTTTTATGGTAGGGAATAAATCAGTTTGAATTAAGTTTCACTGTTTACCAAAAAAAACCCAAAACACAAAAACAAAACAACAAAAACTAGAAAAAGAAAAAGAGTATAAGGGTTTGTTCTCCTCTCACACAATTAATTCAGAGTGAACACCCTCCCTGAAGTCATCAGGCGCCCAGGTTTCTTTCATCTTCCTCCATTGTCATCCTTAGCATGAGGTTTCAATTTTCCAGATTGCCTCATAGCTTAAGGTGACTGCTGGAGCTCCAGTTATCACATCCACATGGAAGGCACTTGGATGGGAAAAGTGAAAAGGGGAAAGAACAAAACAAACATTAAAAAACCCATTAAGTCAGCTCTCTTTTATACAGAGACTTTTTAGCAGTCTCATAGTACCTGAGAATGATCACTAACCTGTGCTATGAACCAGGAGCTAGCCATTTGCCCACACGTAGCTGCAAAATGTACAATGAAGGCTCAATGTTCACAGTTCAATTACGAAGAAGAAAGGGGAAATGGTCATCGTATGGGCAACTAGCATTCTCTGGTAATGGGGACATAAGCGATTAATGTTAATGCATGCAAGTTTCCCCAGAATTTGTCATGAAATATTTATTCTTCCTCAGAACCAGAAAGAGACACATGTACTGTGCTAATAGTATATACATTATGAATACAGTTTAAAAAGAAATACAAGTTTAAATTTCAAAATTCATCTATTTGCTACATTTACTGAATTTTTCAACACTGGTTCTTAGGTTTTAACAATACACTTGCAGTTAAATGTAGCAGCATGATGTTTCAATATTAGAAACTAGGGAAAAAATTAAAAAGACTATTGTGTGTTTGTGGTTTGCACTAAGTAAACTAAGAATCTATTTTTCCATTGGTTATTGGCCATTGTTAAAGCAATTGAATTATTACACCCTTATCCATCATGTAACATATTCAGATTTATAGGGGAGAACAATCAGACAATGAATAAATATAAATTTTAAAAGGCCAAAATCACATCTATAAATAAGAAAAGTAACAGTTACCTGATTGTTAAGAACCATCTGAATTTAGTTTTCTAGAAATTGTTCACTCCACACAGACAGAAAATAAAATGACTCCCACTGGGTAAGAAAAAAAGCAATAAGATCTTAATCTTAATCAAATGTTCAGATCTCTATAGCTGGGGGCTGGCTTTACAGGAACATTTAGAAAGTTGTTTTTATGATTTTTTTCCCCAGGTCGCAAATGTTGCTTTAAAGACCTCATGCAGGACACAATTACACTCAATAATTTTATATTGTTTAACTAGAAATTCAAAGCCAGCAACAAATATTTTTGTCCTCTTTCCAAATAAAGAATAATATCTTCATCGACTGACAAAGGGGATTCTTCTAAGCATGGACTATGCCTTTAGGCTCTACGACGATGCCTTTTTCGTGTCTACATGCAAACTTTGGTTGAAATTACGATCCTAATTGACAGGATTTTTAAATTGTGCACCCACAGGCCACATTGCTACAAAGTACACCGTCATTTTCTTCTACATTGAATTAATTTTCAATCAACATTGTTAAAAAATGAGCAAGAGTAGAAACTGGCTACCAATACTCTAAAGCTATTTCAAATCCCGAAGCACAAAGATTAATTAAGAACCAATTAATATAGAGAGTGTACGTCAAAAGGAGATAAAGAAGATTCGATGAGGTCAGGGTAAAAGTCGTTTCTCTTTTCTTCTTTTGAAGCTTAGCTGTATCTCAATTGTTAAACAGAACAGATATGATGTGCCGGGGAGGGAAGTGGGGGGGGGAAAGGGTAAAGGGCCATGAAAATCAACTACAATGTATACTGAGAAGTAAAATTAAAATTTTTTTAAAATAATAAAAAAATAGATAAAGATAGATAGATAGATATAGTCCAAGCTTGCATTATTTTAAAGAAATACAAATATAACTTACCTT
>NW_007732479.1:141833-142827 GCF_000696425.1 Galeopterus variegatus | reverse complement strand
TCAATTGTTAAACAGAACAGATATGATGTGGCGGGGAGGGAAGGGGCGGGGGAACGGGTAAAGGGCCATGAAAATCAACTACAATGTATACTGAGAAGTAAAATTAAAATTTTTTTAAAATAATAAAAAAAAATAGATAAAGATAGATAGATATAGTCCAAGCTTGCATTATTTTAAAGAAATACAAATATAACTTACCTTTGAAGTTACCTACTCACAATCTTATCACAGAAGAGAAAACATCAGAAGCATTTAAGAAACCCTTCTATAATTTCTTGGGGAATCATTGTAGTGGATAAAAGCCTACGCCTTGGAGTGAAGCCACCTGGGCTCAAATCCTGGCTCTACCTATGTGATTTTGAGCAGGTATATTAACCTCTCTGTGCCGTGGCTTCTTTACTTGCAAAATGTCATCACAGCAATTCTTACCACATAGAATTTTTATGAAAATTCAGTGAGATACTGCGTGTGAAATATTTAGAAAAGAACCTGGAATATAGTAAAACTCAATAAATATTATTCGTCTTATTAATTAATTTCAAAATATGGATTGAATGAGAACTTTGTAAAGACATTAAATGGAGCTGAAGCAATTGTATGGCCTTTAGAAAATACAGATTTATTACTATTTTATTGAAATTTTAATGTGATGTAGGTTACCCATTTGAAGGTATGTATGAATATTATAGTGACCTCTTGTTACATTTAGACAAACAAATAAGAATACAGTCAACTACTATTTTAGCAAGTTCACTTCTGGCGTTTTGTTTATTAAAGGCAAGTGTTCACACTAAACTGCAAAACTGAGGAACTGCATCTTAGTTAAGGGTGTCATCGTGGGAAAAAATGGAAAATGCAAAGTCACAATTTTAAAGAAAACCAAGAGTTAAAAGACAGTGTGTTGAGGTCGGATGGATAAAAATGAGATTGTACTGGGAAAGAAAATGGCGCATGAGTATTCAATTTTGAGTAAAAATAATTAAATGTTCAAACA
>NW_007732479.1:139304-141477 GCF_000696425.1 Galeopterus variegatus | reverse complement strand
GTATGGCCTTTAGAAAATACAGATTTATTACTATTTTATTGAAATTTTAATGTGATGTAGGTTACCCATTTGAAGGTATGTATGAATATTATAGTGACCTCTTGTTACATTTAGACAAACAAATAAGAATACAGTCAACTACTATTTTAGCAAGTTCACTTCTGGTGTTTTGTTTATTAAAGGCAAGTGTTCACACTAAACTGCAAAACTGAGGAACTGCATCTTAGTTAAGGGTGTCATCGTGGGAAAAAATGGAAAATGCAAAGTCACAATTTTAAAGAAAACCAAGAGTTAAAAGACAGTGTGTTGAGGTCGGATGGATAAAAATGAGATTGTACTGGGAAAGAAAATGGCGCATGAGTATTCAATTTTGAGTAAAAATAATTAAATGTTCAAACATTAATGGGCTGCAGGAAAGCAAACCAGCTAACATTGTCTTCATGAAAAAAAACATGGGCCTGAACCGTCTGGGGATCTGAGTTGTTTCTGCTGTGGTTGCTATTTAACTGTGTGTCTGTGGATAAGTCTGCTTTCTGAACCACATTCTCTCATCTGTAAAGCAAGACTATTTCACATGATAATTACCAAGGGTTAATATTGTAACTGGGGGGCCGGCCCGGTGGCGCACTGCTACAGTGCACCGCTTGGGAGTGCGGCGGCGCTCCCGCCGAGGGTTCGGATCCCACATACAGACCGGCAGCTCACTGGCTGAGCTGAGGTGCGGGCATAGCACCGAGGGTTGTGATCCCGTTGCCGGTCCCGGTACGGGCGCGACACTGAGGGTTGCAATCCGTTGCCGGTCACGAAAAAAGACAAAAAAGGGAAAAAAAAATTTTTTTTAACTGGGAAAGAAAAAAACAGATACATTAATGTGTAATCATACCCTTGATTCTCTTTTCTCCTTGAAGGCATAGCAATCTTGAAGATGATCTTTCCAGATTTCTAGCTTCATAAATGACCCCTAGAGGGTAGCTAGGCTACTTTCCTTACTGAGAGCTGTAGGAGTCTAGTGGTGGAGGTAGGAGGTGGGGTCAGAGGTGGCAGAGGAATGCCAAACATGAAGACATTGCCATGTTAAATCACTATATGGCTGCTCCTTTTCCGGACAGTGGTGGCCCTAGGTCTAATCTGTAAATGAACCCTTTGCCCAGGAGTCAGCCAGTAGACAAGCCAAATATAAAGCTGGTCTACCTATGCTTAGGCAGTGTAAAGCCAGGAAGGGATTTCCTCCCTCAGTTACTTTTACTTGGTAGTGCACTGATGCCTAATTTTAAATCATGCAATTATATTGCAGCAAAACCACATGTCAGGCTACATTTGCCTCTGCATCTGACATGCCCCTGGCTAATGCTCCTCAGCGCTGCTTACCTCCCTCCCTCCACCTTCTCTCCTTAAATCTGCTTGAAGGAGATTCTCTGATGGTAGGTAAAGGTAAGTTTCAGTCCATGTATTTTTCTCTTCTGGTGGCAATGTTCTGTTTGAATTTAATCAGCCATTCAGTACATACTTACCGAGTTCTATCTTCCCAGTACTATTTGAGTTGTACCAAGGGACTCATTTTGAATTGAAATGTGGAAGATGAGTAGGAGGTAACTAAAGAAGAGGGGAAAGAGCACACTGGATTGAAGAAATACTGCAAAATCCCAGTGGTAGGAAGCTACAGAGAAGGTTGGAGGGATGGAAAGTTAGGTATGGAGGCAGGAAAACTGAGGGCAAAGGAGTGTGATAGGAGATGAAGCTCACCAGGCAGTCAGAGGCTGTGTTATTCAGGGTCTCTTGTAGGCCACCTGAAAGGGTTTGACCCTCACTCTAAGATTAATGAAAGTCACCAAAGAATTTTAAACAGAAAAGTGGCGTGATCAGGTCTGGGTTCTTAAAGTCTTTCTTGGGCTGTGTTGCACGGAATAAATGGGAGCGGGGAGAGGTGAGTGAGGTGCATGCACGGAGAGAAATACTTCAGGAGAGAAATTCAATTTGTTTGGTCTAGATTTTGCCAATATAATGGAGAAAGATGGATATCCTGGAGAAATATTTAGAAAGTAAAGTCTACAGGACTAGACAGATTGAATGTCTTCAGTGTCATATTTTATTTTTTTGTTCAGTAAATTTTGGTTACCAATGAGCAGATGGGTGGGACCTCTTTATTTTGTTTTATCTAGTTACTTGTTTTATC
>NW_007732479.1:136217-138341 GCF_000696425.1 Galeopterus variegatus | reverse complement strand
AAATCTTGAAATATTTCTGAGTGATTATGAAATACTCCCTGCTGCATCCAATTTGGAAATTTAACTTGTATTTATTTAATGTTAACTATTCAGTCCCAGCATTCTGTAAAACTCAGCTACAAAGATTGTTTCCTAAAAAGAGGTAACTCAAAGATACATTTTGTTTAGCTTTTTATTATATTTTAGTTTGCATTTGGTGTGTCATTAATATTAGTGATGTTACTTCTCTGAAAGTTTAATAACTAGTTATTCTCATAGTAATTGCTGTTGGAAACCTGATTCCCACAATTGAATGTGAAAATTTTAATTCTTACTAAAAGATAAAGGTGAGGGGGCCGGCCCGGTGGCACACTGGATAGTGCGCCGCTCCCGCCTGAGGGTTCGGATCCCACATACAGACCGGTTCCCGCTCACTGGCTGAGTGAGGTGCGGGGGCAACACTGAGGGTTGCGATCCGTTGCCGGACACGGAAAAAGACAAAAAAAAAAAAAAAAAGATAAAGGTGAATACCAATAATAGTAAATGTTAAATATCTATATCTATATAGCTATCTCTCTATATATCCTGATATATCTGAAAAGTAAGTCAAAATTCCTTCTCTGATTTTACATGGGATATAACTAGGTCATAAGATGCAGTCTATGCTAGGGTATGTTAATTTCTATTAGTATGCTGTGTACAATGGTAAGCATATATATAATTTGACAAATGCATTATACTCAGAGTCCCAATCATGTCCTCAGAGTATTTATGGAGCAAAATGATAACCAAGTGCCCAGGTTTTCTCTCAAATTTGCTTAATGTATACAATCCCTTAACAAAAATTCCAGGAGATCCCTATTATTGACTTACAATTAGCTTCAGTATAATATGATTTGCTGTACAAATAAAAAAAGTTATCAACGTCTTGTTCTTATAGTTCTTGAACACCTATAAAATCATAAAAATTATAAATAATAGATCAAAATGATAAAATTTTATAACGTTTGTACAACATTATGAAAGTAATAGTATTTAAATGACTAGATTAATTCATTGTGGCGGATAATGTTTTGCTAAGACTAAATCATCTTTTTTTGCCATGTGAACATAAAATTGGGTGTTGTTGCAGAAATTCTTTTGAGTTTGACAATCTCATACTTTTATTTGTCAGTAATGGGTCAATTCTGTCTTCATTTTGATTCATTCAAACAACTATGGAACCTAAACCTTTGTTCTGTATTGTGATGTCTTTTAGCCTTCGCCTAGAGTGAACGCATAATTTCCATGTTAAGTGCACCTCAGTTTTTATCTTTCTAAACTATGACAAAGAGGGTGGAAATCCATGTTGTCAGTGAGATGCTCAATGCAGACAAAAATGAAAGTCAGTGAGTGTGGTAAATTAGAAGTCAAGTGAGGAAAGCATTTTAAGGAGTTGGGAGTGATTAACTGTATCATCTAGTGTCTTAGTCCATTCGAGCTGCTACAAGAAAATGCCACAGTCTGGGTAATTTATGATCAATAGAAATTTATTTCTCACAGTTCTAGAGGCTGAAAAGTCCAGGATCAAGGCACCAGCAGACTCATTGTCTGGTGAAATTCACTCTCTGCTTCCAAGATGGTGCCTTGTTGCTGTGTCCTCACGTGGCAGGAGGGGAAAAGGGTTTTTTCAGCTCTCTTGAGCCTCTTTTATAAGGGCAATAATCCCATTCGTGAGGGTGGAGCCTTCATGACCTAATCACCTCCTAAAGGCCCCTCTTCTTAATACTATTGCATTGGAGGTTAGTTTTCAACATATGAATTTACCAGGGACACCAGCGTTCAGACCATAGCATCTAGTACAGTAAGAGCTGAGCACTGGCTGCTGGGTTTAGAATGTGGGGTCATCATTGGCCTGGAGGAGTTTTAGTAGAGTAAGAAAGATGGAGTGGCAAGACTGGAGTGAAGTGAATACAATAGAGATGAGGAGACAGAAAATATGGACAACTCTTCTGAGAAATTTGCAGTAAAAGGAGGAGAGAAAGAAGTGGTAGCTGAGGAGGAAATTGGGAACAGATTGTTTTTTAAGATGGGATTATTGTCTTCTTTGGAGAATTATCTATTCAAATTCTTAGCCCATTTTTAATTGGGTTATTAGTTTTTTTT
>NW_007732479.1:129752-136113 GCF_000696425.1 Galeopterus variegatus | reverse complement strand
TTTTTTTTACTGTTGAGTTGTAGGAGTTCTTTTATATTTGGATGATTAACATTTCTATCAGATATATATGGTTTGCAAATATTTTCTCCCATTCCATAGGTTGCCTTTTTACTCGTTGATTATTTCTTTTGCTGCACAAAAACTTTTTAGTTTGACATAAGTCCCACTTGTTTACTTTTGTTTTATATTCTTGGCACCCTTATAGATCAGTTGACCATATATTTGTGGATTTATTTCTGGACTCTCTATTGTGGTTCCTTTGGTCTATCTATAAGTCTGTCTTTATACCAGTAGCATCCTGTTTTGATTGCTGTAGGCTTGTAATGTATTTTGAATTAGGAATTGTGATGCACCCAGAAGACATACACATGGCTAACATGTATATGAAAAAATGCTCAATAACACCAATCATCAGGAAAATGGAAATCAAAACCACAGTGAGATATCACCACACACACATTAGAGTAACTAGCATCAAGCAAACAAACAAAGAAAATCCCAAACAAACAAAAACAAGTGTTGGCAAGGATGTGGAGAAATTAAAACTCTTGCACACTGTTGGTGGGAATGCAAAATGGTACAGCAACTGTGAAAAACAGTATAGAGGTTCCTCAGAAAATTAAAAATAGAACTACCATATGATCTGGCTTCTACTTCCTTCTCCAGGTTATTTTCCTCAGTCAACAACAACTTTCCGCCTATGCCCAACTTGCTTTTGGAACATCCTAACTCCTTGAGTCTATCCTACTCTTTCTCACTTTATAAGCCATAGTGTGCTTTTGCCTGTTCCTTAAATGAGACTTTCATCCCCAGCGGTTAACCAAGTGCCTTGTTTCAACAGGTGTTCAGTGCATGCTCCTTTAAGTAATTGTAGTCCGAAATTTATTCCTGCTTGTGTAATTCCACAGAAAAGTCTTAAAATAGCTCAGTCTATTTTAATGCAGTATTTTATGGGAATACTGCTAAAATTCTGAGAAGATATACAAGCAGAAATAGAAACAGAGAGTAATTTAAAAATTTTTTGAATATATGTTTTTCTCCTGTTTAATGGGCTTTGAATTAACCAGCTGCAAACTATCTACTATTTTTATTTGGAACCAATGGAACATCCAGCTGTCCAGAGAACAAATGTGTTTGAATCACGTGAGTTTTTTAAAATAAGCCAATATTAGCTTTAAAATTTCTTTTTATGAGTCAAGTTCTTTTTATGGTGGATTATCACGTTATTACTTTTAATATAACCTTTTTTTTTTTTTTGGCCAAAAATGTTCCTTGGAAGTAGCATTTGTTTGGTTTTTAAATAATCTTTTAAGGTATACCAGCAAGAGTCAAAGTGATGATAGAATTAGACTCATTATGCTTTTATTTTACTATAATACCCTTAGCAAGCAATACATCTCATCCTGAACATGTAATTAGAGCATTTAAAGTAATCCTTGCTTTAATATGATTTGAGATGATAAATACCAGTTACAACAAACATGTTACTGCTCCTTTTACTGTTATTTCTTTTCTCTTTCTAATAACTAATCACTCCCTAATAACTTGGGGCTCTTTTTTCTATAATGTTTTAATTTTGATAAAATAAAAAAAAATCCAGAATTCCTATAGACTAGTAATACCTATTTGCCTGAGAACAGTTGGAAGAACAGGTGGTCTTCTTGCTCCAGGGTAAAATTCCACAAGCAACATGACTTATACTATAAATTTACTTATTTCATATATATGTGAATTTTCATTTTCATAATCACATCTTTACAACTTAGGTCTGGATAATTCCCACTTATTGTTCAGAACTCAGAGGAACTTTCCACGGTCGCCCGTACTACAACAGCATGCCTGTGTTTCTATGCACCCTGGGTTTTCCCTTCACAATCCATTTCAGACATTGGTAGTTATGTCTTTAATGTATCTCTTCTCCACTTGGCTACAACTAAGTGAGGATCCAAATCGCATCTATTTTTTTTCACCATTATATGCCTAGCTTTTTAGCACAGCTCCTGACACCTAGTAAGTACTCAAAAAATGTTTGAAACTTCCTCCAGGACACATCTGTGTTTATTTTTCCAGCATTCATAGAATTTCAGTTGATCACTTCATTCACTTATATTTTCATGCATTTAACTTCATTTACACATTTATTTATTCTACAAACTTTTAGTAAGCACCTGGTATGTGCTGATGGCTATCAGGCCAGATGCTGGTACCTTAAAAAAACCCAAAACACACACACACACACACACACACACAAAACTGAGAAGTAAAAAAAGTTAACATGTAGTAGAGTAAGTAGGAAAGTTAAGATAAATGAAAAAAACCTGACTTGAACTCTTCATTTTTCTCTTCTAGTTTTACTATGGAGATTGAATTTCTTTATTGTTTCAGCATCATTTATGCTTCAAAATAGACAGCAGTGACTAACTGCTGAGCATAGTTTAAATAGGAAAGGGAAGGAGTCCTTTGCTGAGACATTTCAGAAATGAGAAATGTCTGGAATAGTGGTGACATGGTCCAGTCTACCTTTAAGGGCCCAGATCCCTGAGGTGGCTTTAATCTTAATCAGTGGTACCCAAAGTGTGCTCTGGCGACCACCACCTGGGAAGCTATTAGAAATGCAAATACTAGGTTCTTCCCCAGACCTACTCAGGCAGAGACCCTGGGAGTGGGGCACAGCAAACTGTGTTTTACCAAATCCCCCTTGGGATTCTGATGCCCACACTATAATGGTACAGACCACTGGTATAGATGCTGCTCCGGCATCTTCCCCAGGTGATTTCCTCTGTCTGAAAGTACTACCAACTCCAGAGTCAAACCTGACTTAGCTGTAGCTCCTGAGGTTCTGGATTCAGGCTCACGGCTACACAGCAATTTGAGTCTTGTGATTTTAGATCATTAGCCGACCTCCTCAGGGCAAGCCAACACCAGAATAATCCTCCAAGCCCTGTTTTGACCTCCTCCTGTTTTCTATTTTGTATCACCAAGGTCTCATAGATGAACCTACTTAAGTTATATAATATATAGACTTAATTAAAAGTGATAAGGAGAATAGAAATCACTAATTTAAAGGGAATGGAATAGGAATCANCCCCAGACCTACTCAGGCAGAGACCCTGGGAGTGGGGCACAGCAAACTGTGTTTTACCAAACCCTCCTTGGGATTCTGATGCCCACACTATAATGGTACAGACCACTGGTATAGATGCTGCTCCGGCATCTTCCCCAAGTGATTTCCTCTGTCTGAAAGTACTACCAACTCCAGAGTCAAACCTGACTTAGCTGTAGCTCCCAAGGTTCTGGATTCAGGCTCACGGCTACACAGCAATTTGAGTCTTGTGATTTTAGATCATTAGCCGACCTCTTCAGGGCAAGCCAACACCAGAATAATCCTCCAAGCCCTGTTTTGACCTCCTCCTGTTTTCTATTTTGTATCACTAAGGTCTCATTGATGAACCTATTTAAGTTATATAATATATAGATTTAATTAAAAGTGATAAGGAGAATAGAAATCACTAATTTAAAGGGAATGGAATAGGAATCAAAAATAAACTTAGTATTAGATATTTTTAGCAAGAAGATGATGGTGATAAGTCAGAGACATGAGTTTGAACTCATTAAAGGACATTACTTTGTCAATTTCATGGCTATTGCCTATAAATCTAAGGCATAGTATCTTGAAAATATGTGACTATAATCTGAAGGCAATAAATGAATCTACACACATCAACATAGATTCCTTACTTCCTAGAATATTCCACATGTACATTCACATACACACACACTCCCCCCATCCACATACAACTATTTTTATTCTTTAATAAATGGTATTCTTTTAAAAAACATTTCTGAGTTGTTTTTCAGGTTTTTTAAAAAATTGTTTGCTTTGTAATGGGTGGTCTAAAAATCTTAGTTTTAACCAGTCTGGAAATTCTGACTTTTCCCTTATTGCTCAGTTGTGGTTTTTCAGAAAGAAAAAGCTTGCTATTTTCCAACTCAACGCAAATAGATTTATCTTATTGTTCTATTTTGTTACCTTCTCAAAAACACATTTGATAGGAGTTCATATGTGTTTTTGAAAATTAAAATACTAGAAGTACAAGGAAGGTTTCAATTAAAAACATCTTGCTTTGCCCTTGTGTGAGCTCTTTTCTATTTACTGGGACGTTATTTAAAGTTGAAAAATTAATGTAAATGCTCTCTGGAGAACACAAGTACTTCCATGTAGATAGTTGGAATTTCCTAGGAAATTCCAGAGACTATCACCTATCAACTGTCATTCAACAACTGTTTTAGAAATGCCAACTGCATGAAAGATATGGCTCTAGATTCTAGGTGGAACTGGAGGTGATATTTAAATTAAATGGATTAATACACATGAAAATTGAAGCTACAATATAAATATTAATGATAATTTGCTTTTGCATGGCTTATGTTTTGTAAGTTTCTTATNAGACTATCACCTATCAACTGTCATTCAACAACTGTTTTAGAAATGCCAACTGCATGAAAGACATGGCTCTAGATTCTAGGTGGAACTGGAGGTGATATTTAAATTAAATGGATTAATACACATGAAAATTGAAGTTACAATATAAATATTAATGATAATTTGCTTTTGCATGGCTTATGTTTTGTAAGTTTCTTATTTTATTGAGGTATATTTGACAGTCAAAACCCATATACATTAAGGTGAACAATCTGATGATTTCATGTACATGTATACATTGTAACATAATCACCACAATCAAGCTAATTAATATTTCATCACCTCAGATAGCTTTCTTTCTTTCCTTTTTTGATAAGGGAGTAGTCAGAATTCTTAAGATATACCTTCTTAGCAAATTTCAATTTGTACAGCTTATTTAATTGTACTCTTGCAACCTATAATGCAGGAAGGGAAAGAATTATTGTCCCCATTTTCAAATAGTGAAATTGAGGCTGAAGTTTGCTAACGTCAAGTGCCTCGTCCAAGGTCATCTGTCCCTATGCTAAGCGGCAAATTCACGATGGAGACCGGCTCTTTGGGTTCCTAATATAGGACTTATTCTGTGATTTCATGTTGCCCCTTATAAAGAGCAAAGCAAAAAGCAACAACTGCTAAGAGACAACATACAATGGATTTGTGAGTGATACAGTTGTGTCAGCAAAATGTGTTTTGTGGTGGAGATGGTGGGAATTCTTTCCATGAAGGAGAGAACAACGCATCTGGTGTTGGGCCAACTTATCAAAAAGTGAAAGAGCCCAGTCTTGGGGAAATGACCTCACCCGTAGTAAATGGAGGAAATGCATGTGGGAGGCCCACAATGGATCAGTCCTCTGCAGTAGATGAATGAACCCTTAGACTTCGATGGTCATCCTGACGTTGTCTAGTCCTGCCCATTCCTTTGCTGAGATTCTCCTTAGCTGCAAAGGTCTACCATGGTTAGATCTTGAGGGCCATGTTAATGCTAATGAAGTCCAGTCAGTTTTGTGTTTCTACAATTAATACAATGATTCTTAGTGAAGATCTCTTGGGTCTGTTTTCTCTGGATATTATTTGGTAGTCCTAATTCTTTTAAAATATAGACTATAACTTTTTTTGTTCACATGAGGTCAAGTACTGTGGTTTTGGTCCACACACATTTTACATGACTCTGAAAAATAGCACTGTTGGTAAGCATAAAAACACACTCGATTACCATTAAAGTTGGACTCTGAAAAGAGAAGTCCATGAATAATGCCCAGGACTCCTGACGAGCTTGGCCAGCGTTGGTTCTTTCTTCAGAGCACTGGCCCTTAGACAGTAGATGGCAGTGTGAGATGGGGAATTGGAGCCTTGGCAGCGGTCTGCTTGAAACTAGCCCAGTAAAAATGGCTTTTTGACTTGAAAGCATTTATTAAATGGACTTTCAGCCAGGGTTTGGTCTGGCAGCCAGGATGCCGCCCAGGAAGGCATGGGCAACCCACAGCTGAGGCTGTGGAACTGCTTCGTTTGCACGGGAGCCATGTCCCATTCGGAAGAAAGGTGGGGAGTCACTGTCACGGAGCTCAGCAAATTGTCACTTAACTGTCTTGGCATGCCTGTGACACCCCCCCCCCCCCCCCCCCCTATGAAGTTAGCACCTCCCCTGTTTGTCTTTCTGGTAAGTTCTTTGTGTTTAAATCTAACAAGTAGAAGCTTTGATATATAAAAAATGTTAATGCTGCTTTAGGTTTTTACTTAATCTTCACTTTGCTTTCTATCCTAAACCCCTTAAAAATCAGAGGCAGGAATGAGAGTTTTCCAAACTGAAAAGCAAATTAAATTATTCACGGGAGAATTGCTCAGTTAATCTGAAAGGACACTATTCCCCAAGGCTTATTAAATAATGGATTCTATTCAGAA
>NW_007732479.1:83101-129318 GCF_000696425.1 Galeopterus variegatus | reverse complement strand
CCCCCCCCCCCACCCACCCCTATGAAGTTAGCACCTCCCCTGTTTGTCTTTCTGGTAAGTTCTTTGTGTTTAAATCTAACAAGTAGAAGCTTTGATATATAAAAAATGTTAATGCTGCTTTAGGTTTTTACTTAATCTTCACTTTGCTTTCTATCCTAAACCCCTTAAAAATCAGAGGCAGGAATGAGAGTTTTCCAAACTGAAAAGCAAATTAAATTATTCACGGGAGAATTGCTCAGTTAATCTGAAAGGACACTATTCCCCAAGGCTTATTAAATAATGGATTCTATTCAGAATCTTTAAGAAATCATGGAAAATAGGACAGCATTGAAGTTGGTTTGGGCTTCTCTTCTTTTATAGAATCTTAGCAGTTGCAGTATTTGGCATCTGTAGTTACCTAAAGTTGTTTTCCTCTAGAACACTATAACAAGAAGGTATATTTTAATCAGGGAAGGAATAGCTTAGAACATTTGATTTATTCAATATTTTATTTAGGAGAGAAGAGGTCAATAATTCTAAGAGGATCCTTCTCTACATGCAGTGATGGCAGAATTAAAATAAGATGCATGATCAGTGTATCCTAAGGTTAGTAATTATCTGCTTCTTGGACCTATGTAAAAACTACATTTCCCTAATTTTAGGGTAATTTCTAGGCAAGTTAAATCTCAGCTCTTGTGTGATAAACACACATTATTTAATCCCACTAAGCTCTAGTTTTTCCAGCTGTAAAACGGGGATAATAAAAGTACTTACTTCATAGCGCCTGACACACAGTAAGTATTAGCCATTATAATACAGCCTCAAATGTTAGCCATTAAATATATATATATACACACATATATATTTCCCCATTTCCTAAAATAATTTAAAAAGATAGTGAAGCTAACAATACTCTAAATCACACTGTATTAGTCCGTTTTTGCTTTGCTATAATAGAATACCTAAGATTGGATAATTTATTTAAAAAAGAGGTTTATTTGGCTCACGATTCTGGGACAGCTGTACTTGGCACAGGCTTCAGGCTGCTTCTACTCATGGTGGAAGTGGCAGGCAGGTGCAAGATCACATGGTGAGAGGAAGCAAGAGAGAGAGAGAGGGGACAGAGGTGCCAGGGTCCTTTAAACAACCAGCTCTCGCAGGAACTAATAGAGAGAGAACTCCCTCACTACGCCACCCCAGGAGAGGGCATTAATCTGTTCATAAGAGATCCACCCGTTATGACCCAGACAGCTCCCAACACTGCCCCACTGGGGGTCAGATTTCGACATGAGCTTTGGTGGGACAACATGTCCAAACTCTGTCACAGACTAAATTAAGTAGAGAAATACGTTTGAAATATAATATGTACAAAATCAAATGCAGGAAAATTTGAGACCATCTATAAGAACACTCACTTTTATTAATGTGCTTAAGATGAGAAAAATAGAATATCATACAAGTCTCCACATACGTTGTGTGTGTGTGTGTGTGTGTGTGTGTGTGTGTGTGTATGAACATATATTTTAATGTATTACTTAAACCAGTGCTTTGGTTAACCAGATGAGAGAATATATTTTCAGAATGAAGAGGAAACAGAAGCATGAGAATAAAGTATTGCCAGAAATTATATTCACCTCTTAGTTTTAATAGGCAGAGCTTCCTTTTATCACATGAGGCCAGGGAGCTTGAAGCATGAAGCATGCTTGGGCATGAAAATAGTAGTAAGACTGAGACCTTCTTTTGACAAAGATGTTCAGTGAGCAGCACCTACATTAACCTGGAGGAAAAGTAGGTTGAGAGGGATTGCCCCAGGGAGTTGTAGTTAAGTATCAAGAAGTTATTTCCCAACTCCACCACTTTTTACTTTTACAAGTTTTCCTCAAGTTTTGTTTTGTTTTGTTTAAATTAAGTTTACTAAAGGAATATGTTTGGGTTTTTCTCCTGGTTCTGCCATTTCCAAGCTTTGAGATCTTGGGCAAGTTACTGAATATCTCTTTTGCCCTCATCTGCAAAATAAGGAATAACACCACCTTAGGTTGTTATGAGATGAAATTAGTAAATACATGTAACACCCACTAGCTCAGTGTTGGGCACATGGTTCAATAAAAGCCAGAGATAAAAAAGGATTATTTGACTTGGCAATTATAGGATTAGAAACTATAGACTATTATGATTGAAAGAAGCTCATAATTAATTTTTAAAAATTCTTATTTTACAGATGAGGAAACTAATGGCTAGAAAGTTTAAGTAAAGATTGGTAACACTGATTGTATTAGTTAGTGTTCTCCAGAGAAACAGAATCAACAGGAGATATATATATGTATATATGGACACACACACACATATATACACACACACATATACATACACATATAAAACATAGAGATTTATTATAAGGAATTGGCTTACATGATTATGGAGGCTGAGAAGTCTTAAGATCTGCAGTGAGCAAGCTGGAGACCTGGACAGCTGATGGTATAGTTCCAGTGTGAAGTCGGTAGGCTCTAGATCCAGGAAGAGCTAGTGTTTCAGTTTGAGTCTGAAGGCAGGAAAAGACTGATGTCTAAGCTCAAGACAGTCATGCAGTATGATTTCCCTCTTACTAGCAGGAGGGTAAACTTTTTTCTATTCAGGCCTTCAACTACTTGGATGAAGCCCACGCACTTTAGGGAGGGCAATCTGCTATACTCAGCCTACAAAAATCAGTGGAGAAATATAGGCCTATTACCAAAGAAAAGCAAATAGTCAATGTGTATTTATTATAGGACCAGAGTGTACATAACTGAGGGGCTTTGGTGGCATCCCAGGGCATTGAACTTAGGGCACTGAATTCTTTGGGGGAAAGAAATTCAGTGCCACACTACTAACACGTGATGATTTCATGTGGTAAGAGTGACAGCCAAAGCTACACCAAATTTACTAGAAAATTTTCTCCTCTTTTACTTCTCACCTGTTGTGGTTATCAGGCTAATATTTTTTCAGTGTCTTTACACTTTAAGAATTTTTATTTATTCATACTTTTCTATGTTGTCATTCCTATTGATAATAAAATGAACTATACGTATAAAATAATACATTTCTTGGCATTTCGAAGTTTCGATGATGTTTCTGCTTAGTTTGGAGATTTACTTCCATGAAGAATATTATCAATGGAAATTTATCTACAATGTTCAAACACTTTTATCTGATGACTGATATTTATTTTAATCTATTGGAGGTATTTAAATGTTCTCCTTACTATATTTTCTGCTATTCACTTTATTTCTTATCATTCTTATCATTGTTGATTTAAATATGTATTACTTTTTCTTTTGGATCTCATAAATTTACTATTTATTTAAAAAATTAACTCTGAGTATATCCTTAGATTAGATTGCTAAAATACTTTAGAGAAAATCTTTGAATTATATTAACTATTTTTTAATTGGAATTATTTAAACTGAGGTAATGATGAGGGTGATATTATTGTTAATGATTTTTATAAAATTAATTTTAATTTTTTTTTTTACCAACACCCATTTTGATTCTTAAGTTAATGCTGTAAACTAAATACATGCACTTAAAATCAACTTAGTTGGACATCTAGAATCAAATGGTAGACTTAAAAATACATTAGCATTTATTAAAATAATACCTTATATTTATGTTATTGTTTTACAATTTTCAAAGTGTATTCATTAAATTCTCTCATGAATATTATTATGAAGTTACAAGAGTCATCACTTTTTCCAAACTCCAGACTTACAACACTGAAAAAAACATTGTTTCTGCCTTTCAGAAGCTCACTTTCTACTACTATAGACAGATAATTAAGAAGTAATTATAATCTGAGAAGGCCAGTATTGTACAGATAAAATATTTTAGAAGCAGAGGAGGAAGGAACAATTCTGTGGGAGGCAATGGGGATGAGTCAAGGAAGGCTTTGAAGACAATTTAATGTTTTGAGCTGAATTAAAAAAGACGAGGAGTTGCTCAGCTTGAGAAATTGGGGGAAAACATTTTAGGAAGAGGAACCAGCAAGAATGGAGAGGCACGCATGCATGAAAGGTGCTGGAAAACACAGGTGGAGATTTAGAAACAAAAGGAGAGAGTCCAGATTTAAATTGGGGGAAAAAAATCAAAGCAAATAGTGGAGGGAGTTACAGATTATTCTAGATATTTACACATTTTCCTGTAGGTAATGGGCAGCCAGTGATGATAAATATCATCCAGCTATTCTAAGAGGTGGGAAATGCAAATAACCTCAAGTTTAAGAGATCACCCAGCTAAAAAGTATCAAATTAAGTGCTAGTCTTCTAATTTTCAGTCCTATGTAGTTCAGTTACCTTACAGACAACCCTGGGTATGCATGAACCAATGTTTCATTGAGTCAAATAATAAGCAAGAAGAAGTTGCAAGGGCCCAGATTTCTGTCTGTTGTGTTTACTGCTGTATTCCCAGTTCCTCAAACAGTGCCTAGTTCCAAGTTAGTGGAGACAATAAATAGCAAACATTTATTGAGTGATTATGAAGTATCAGGTACTCTTTTAAATATCTTTACATGGATTAAAGGAATAAAGCACTCACTATTAGAGAATAATGTTACATTTTTGGTGTATTATTTTGCAAAATGTTGCTGGACAAGAAGAGTGATATAATATTGAAGGTTCTGGAGAATATCATCAAATGTGGTCTAAGATGACACATTTTGTTGAGAAGAGAAGATTTAGTTAGAGAGTGAGACTTGTCTTTCAGTGTTTGAAAACCTAGCATGTGAAAGAGTTTACCTGGGGTCAGTGTGTGTGAGTGTTATGAGGGGTTACCTTTTGTTTTAACATATGAAGAAATTTCCTGACAATTTTATTTATCCAACAGTGGAACCAAATTAACCCAGGATGAAGGCAACTTCAACTTACTCATATTCACACAAGAGCTTGAGGGCCGTGAATTCCATAGAATATATATATATATATTTTAGTGACAGATTGAACTATATTATATACAAGGCTCTTGAGTCTGTTAGAAGTTGGTAGACCAGTTGGGTTGATTCAAGAGAGGAGTGTACCAGTCTATTAACATGTATGTTTGAAAGCAGTTGGCCTGTTTCAAATCAGCTTGGAACATCAATTAAAGGGGGAAAAATGCTCTTTGGCCTTTTCTCTGTGTCCTCAGTCAAAGCAGATTATTCATAGTTTCCTTTAATGTCTGCTCTTCTGTTTATGAGGAATGAGTCAAGGGAAGTTTTTCTTTAATTCAAAACAAACAGATTGCTTACATGTTTAATGTCTGGCCAATACTTAGAAGTATCCTGAGAATGTTTACTGTCAGGTGTTGTATTACCTGAACTTTTGGTGACTCAAGAGAAGGAATAGACTCAGGCTGTGAACTCTGGCTACTGACTTTCAGATAACTCTTATGAGACAATTATAAATTTGATTATAAATGTTCTTAAAAAATTTCATAAAGCATTGCAAGCTACTAATAATTTAGAAAACCATTGTATTGTAGGGTGGACTCTCATGGCTTGGGATACTGGTAATGGGATGGTTACACCTCTGTATCTGGAGTTCCTCTTGCAGAATGATCTGAGTAAGAGGGCCAGGTGGTTTTCCTGAGGAGTTTTATGGACCAGGGGTTGTGAAACATCAGGCTTGGATAAGTCTTTCTATTCCCCGTTTGCTCATGTGAGGTCTTGTGGTCACTGCCAGCCTGCTTCCATTCCTGACTGAAGGGAATGGAAGCCAGGGAAACTGATGCTGTTAAATCAGGTGGACATCTAAGAGATGGTAACTTCAGACAACTTTTCTTCTGTTCTCTGCTCACACCGTTGAATGTATAACTCAGGATTCTCTGATTTGGCCAACTAAAGCTCAAATACTGGTAGTTATTTTCTTTCTCCAACTGGTGGAGAGTGGAGAACTCAGCAGTTACAGAGCAAGAGAGGTGAACTGGCCTCATGGTTTAAGGATGTCTGACTTACTGAAGGTCGCTGTCTTCTTCAGCACTTTGGGAAAGCTCTGTTAGAACATCCTTCATAGTTTCTTAATGTGGAAAAGGTTTTTATGTAAAGAAATTTTGAATTCTTTAATTTCTTCCTTCTAAAATTCTAATCAGGGTATACGGAGGAAAAAATAAACTTTTGGTTTTTAGAATTAACAAAAATTGAACAAGACTTCTATTTGGATTAATTTCTTTTATGTTCAAACCTGGAAACTATAAGCTTTTATGTCATTAAAGCAGTGGGCTTATGGCTGTGTGATTGCATTAAAGGTTTATGAATAAAGTTGGGAAAAGGCTTTTCTTGGGTGAATAAATGAGAAAATCAGCAATCTTTTAAAGTACATATTTCCTAAGCAGTATTTCTATAAATGTAATCTTCACTCATTGTTTCCTACAAACACTCTGCTTTATTTTTTAGATATCATATGAGTATTTGGAAACCAGATTCTTGGAGTTCAATTTTAGAAGTGGCTGGTAATAGGTTTACCCCCTGCTCCTACAAACACTCTGCTTTATTTTTTAGATATCATATGAGTATTTGGAAACCAGATTCTTGAAGTTCAATTTTAGAAGTGGCTGGTAATAGGTTTACCCCCTGTCTTTGGGATAAGGGGGGCATCTTTCATGAGTACAGTTTGTCTAAAGTTCAAAACTGTTGGAAAATGGTGTAGTGGATAAAGAATTGGGCATGGATTCAGTACATATGGGTTCCAGTGTCCTCTCTGCCACTAACAGCCAGTGTGACAGGATATAAATCATTACCTCTCTGGGCTAGTTTTTTACATCAGTAAAAATTCAAAAGTGGACCTAGATGGCTTTCAACTTTCCTGCAAACTCTAACATCTATGTTTTTATATTGACAATATTTTCTTAAAGCAGTAAAGCCACTCCTTGAGAATAGAAAGTATTATATGGCATTCAAAAAATAAGAATAAAAAAAGTATCTATACCTTAGCAAAATTTCAAACAAATAATGCCTTTTGAAGTAGGAAATAATATCAAAATAGTTTACCTTTGGAAGTATATTATCACAAGAGTTTTGTTTGTTTTGTGGGTTTAAAAAAATATTTAGTAAAACACACTAGTAAAACAATTGAAGAAAAGTTAGTATCCTTTCAGGGCATGTTTTTGTCAAAGTTATTATTGAGACTTGACAGTTTCCTAAGGTTTTCCGCTTTTGCCACTTTTAGAGAGCTTTGTTTGCTTGTTTATTTCAGGTTTATTATCCTACACAGTTCATCCTAAAGAGGAAAAATTCAAAAGGAATAGATAATCATACAGATAAAAAGCTTCCCCTTGCCTAAATGTTGTAATAGTTTCTCATATCTTCTTATTTTTCCAAGAATGTCTTTGGTTTTTATACCAATGATCTATCATGAACATCCTTTTTCCTCCTGCTCTAAGACTGAAAGCATCAGCCATACTGGCTAACAGAGAGTCCCTCCCGCCTGCTCTCCGAGCAAGCCTCAGTGCAAGGATTTACGCAAACATGTGTATCAGGCTGTGTATGGTTTGGCCTGAGAAGTAATGAGCAAGCCTCCCACAGTTTTCCCTGGGAATTTTTTCTGGACTTCCTCTGTGGCTTTGTTTCCTCTTAAATTTAAATCAGGTTCTTTCTATTCCCAAATCCCCAGTTTCTCTTTGGAAATAAATTATCACTCAGGTGCATACTCTCCCTTGCAAAACCAGAGGATCACATGTGTATTGTTGTGATGTGTTTGAATTACCTGGTGTTCTGTTATCATCATCTCATGTTGGCACGAACACCCGTTCTCTGCCTTAGCTGTCCTTAATTCACTCTGACTTCACGTTCCTGCTCGCTACATCTGTTTTCACTACTTTGAAAAGAACACAGTTAACAGTTCGGATCCCCACAGGGGTCAATTACCTTCACTGTGTTCACCATCACATATTTCATCTCCGACCCAAGCTGCCATTTTGCACGTGGCTTGTTCAAGTTATGGTTAGGGGAGGAAAGAAGGGAGGATTGGTGCCAGAGGGGAGGCAAATATTTTGAATAGATTTATACAAATCCTTCAGTGCACCTGGAAAAACTGTATAGTAGAGTAGACAGAGCATAAGTATTAGAATTAGAAACTAGCATTTTGAATCTAGGCTTTGGGACGGATTAGCTGTTTGCCCTTAGGAAGTTGCATACCCACTATAAAGTCAGTTACCTCATGTATAAAAAGTAAACAGTAATGGCAATCTTAACGGATTATTGTATGGAACGAAGGTAATACATAATATATTCAATGTGCCTAGCACTTGAGAAAGAGAGGCACTAAATAGATCATATCGATTAGTATCACTAATACTACAATGACAGCATTTCTTCATCCGTGAGAAAATTGCACAGTCCTCAGTGCAACCTGACGGCTGTTCCCGGAGCACCAGCAAGATCCTCCAGTCTGTGTACTAGGGTTGGTAGGGTGTGTAAAAGAGGTATCAATTGTGATTCTTTCACCTTTCCGTCATCTCCAGCTCTGTCTACTCTATAAAATCCAATACCTCTGCAAGATATTCAAAGCTCTTTTTGACTTGTCCTCAGCCAGTTTCTCCAGGCCCCTTTTCTCCCCCAGCTCCATAGTTCACTTCTTGCCAAACCAGGTTACTCACATCCATATGTTTCCTTGTGTTTCCTGGGGCCGAAGACAGGCCGAAAAGAGGCAACATAAATGTGACTTTCCCGGTGTAGTCTTTCCTGACCTCCCTTTCCACCCCATTCTCACAGGAGGCGTGCTTTATGTAAAATGCACAGCACAGTAAACCCGTGAGAAATAGTGTTCCTGTGCCCCTTGTCTCTCTTACCTGTCACTATTGTACACTTCAGCTAGCAAGACCTACGTTCCAAGGACTTCGTTGGGAGAGGAAGCAAGAAGAGAACTGGAGCTCCATGACTTATTGGCTGTGTGACTTGCAAAGTTCAGAATCTGTTTTTACATCTGTAAATGCAGATTGTCTGAGACTGCGTAACTGAGTGAACACGTATAAAGCGCTTGGCACACAACAGGTTACTTTTTAAGTATGATGAGAGTGGCACCTCCACTCGATGTGTACGTGGTTGTGTTGGTGCCTGTCACTAGATCTGAGCTCGTCACGGCCAGGGCTCACACCTCGTCTCCATCGCAATCACAGTACCTTCCGTGACGGGCTAAAGCCGTGTCTTCACGTCTCTCACTTTTTTCCAGAAATACTGTCCCACACGGGGCTTTTGTGGACGGAGCTGGCTCCAGCTGGCATCTCGGCGTCCACGTGCTCACTTCTTCACAGCGGCGGCCCTGCTGAGCTCAGAACACCGTCTGGCGGCTCTTGATGGTAAAATTAAAGTGAGATGTTTAAACATTCTTTGTATTTTTTCTTACTTTGCTCCATTTCCTCCATGAAAAAGAATCTCCTTTTTGGTTCTCTAAGCAGGGTTCATCTATCTAACTACATATCTTCCATTTTATGGAAAATGAAAGTATTGATGCAAGCTAAGTAACAGGGTGCAATTCAAAATAAAGGAAAACGCAGGTTGATTGATTACCCTAGATCGACATCATAGAAATTAAAGTTTCAGAACAAGTTTTGAGCAAAAAAAAAAAATTTTCTGCATCCTGGCGTGGTGAGTTTTATTGCTTTGGCTTTTAAAAGAGGTGCACCCTCTTCTAAAATCCTCCCTAATCTAGTGGGAGAATATATGCAAATGAGGAAATGAGCAAAGTATTTGCTGAAAATATGGAGTACCTTTTACAAGAGATGTGAAATACAGAGTTTGTCTCTAGGTCTGAGGTGTTCACTCATTTGAATTGGATCATACATTTCTGGGATGTCAGAATATTTTTCTTGTAAGTGGAATTAATGCAAGAAGTGGAGCTCTAAAAACCTCTGGTAGTTTTCACTTGCATGTTTTTCGTCAAAGGACTTGAATTGATTCAATTAATTATGCCCCCCCTCTGAGTTCCATTTTCATCTGAACCCACATGGCAAAGCTGTAAATGATACGTGCAAGTAAGGATTCGTCTCTGGGGAGAGCCTTCTGAAAGGAGAGGATCCCCCGCTCTCACTGTGAGATGCCAGCGGTGTGCTAAGCTAGATTTCGGCTGCGACCCCAAGAAAGGGAGCATGTCTTGTCTTTTCTCGCCTTCAATATTAGTGTCAAAATATTCCGTTTTACATATATTTGAAGAACAAAATAAGATTGTGAAAAATGCATTTTATTAAAATTAAAATGAAAAATTATCTATTTCAGGCATTCTGTCGAAATATATTCTGTTTTTTTTCTTTTTGTAATAATGCTGGGGAATTATCAGAATGTCTGTAATTATACTCAGGTGTCACCCAAACTCAAGACAACATCTTACAATCAGCTCAAACCTGTCTAGCTATTGTTGCCTTTCAATTAATGTGATATTTCACAAAAATGAGATTGGAGTGGATTTAACCTCAAAATGACTCTTTTCTCTATGGAGAAATATTTTTCAAGACTCAGATAAGATTTTGCAGTCATTTTATAAGCAAAGAAAGCTGAATGCCAAACCAATATTTTTTATATGGTTCATGAGTCTTTATTTTAATTTTTGGTTTTAGGCAGCACATCTAATCATGACAGAGAGCCTGCTGAGATTCAGTTTGCTTTTGATTTATCAATTTGCAAACCAAAATATCACAGTCATGTAGATATTTCACTTGGGCCCATCATCAGTTGAGGCCATCAATTTAGATTTGTCACTGAATTTAGGGTAGAAAGCATTTCAATACACATCACATATTGTAACAAGCTCTAGAACATGCAAACGGGTTTAAACCCAGCTCTGTTGCTTGGGAACTGTGCGACCCTGGCCAAGTTCCTTATTGTCTCTGGGTTTCACTTTGACCTTCATACATGGATGCATGTAACGCCCACATTACAGGGTGATTTTGAGAATCAAATATTTGATGGTACATAAAGACCCTCACACTGGGCATGGTGGGGAGTAGGATCCAACTGCAGTATGACGGTGTGATCCTTGGACCAGCTGCATGAGCGTCACCCAGGAAATGGTTAGAAATGCAAATTCCCACTCCCACACCAGCCCTACTGAATCAGAAATCTGGGTGGGGCCCAAATATCCATATTTTAACAAGTCCTCTAGGTGATTCTGTTGCACGCTCAAGTTTAAGAAACTGTTACAGTGTGCAATGAACTAAATAAGGACATTTACTGATTGAATTAAACAGTGACTTAGAATTATCCTCAGTGTGTAAGGTGGTTCATACTTATTCTTAATGAACAGTCTTCCTTCTAAATACAGAATCTTCGGATTTAGATAAAAATAACAATTATTGATTGTTTATTATCTTCTAGGGCCTTAAGAAACTGTTACAGTGTGCAATGAACTAAATAAGGACATTTACTGATTGAATTAAACAGAGACTTAGAATTATCCTCAGTGTGTAAGGTGGTTCATACTTATTCTTAATGAACAGTCTTCCTTCTAAATACAGAATCTTCAGATATAGATAAAAATAACTAACAATTATTGATCGTTTATTATCTTTTAGGGCTTATGAGAGGTGCAGCACGCCAGTCATCTTCTTTCATCCTCACAACAACCTCTAGAGAGAGGTGCTGTGAGCAGTCACACTCACAGGTAACTAGAATTACAGAGGCTAACTCTACAAAAGTGAGAGATGAGTCTTCATCCAAAGAAATTCCAGATACTTGTGCTTAACCCCAAAAGAAAAATATTCTAAGAAATCCACCTGACCACAGCAGTCTTTTCATTTTGATGAGATTGCTAAACAGACACAACTGTATTCCAATTTTTTTAAAAAAAATTGGACTTCTACAGAAAGTCTTGTATGGACAGCTTTCCTCCCTATTCAGGGTCATAGTGACCGTTTCTAACCTCCTGCTGGAATTTATCACAATCTGTGTTGGATATGAGTGTGGCACACGCACACACATATACATATGCAAATATATATATGGCTATACAGCTCATGGGGCTTTATGAAGAAATTACATTTACCTTGTAGCTCAGTACTTAGAAAAATGCCTGGCACAAAATTTGACCTCAATAACCACTAATTTAATGAATCAATGACTGAATATCTACTGGTGCTGGTAAAAGTTTCAAAGACCCCCAGCTCTAGAAACCAGGATCTTTTTTTTTAGTACTGCTGAACTGAAGAAATTGTGGCTGGATTCAAAAGCAGATACATTCACTTTAGTATTTTTTTAAACATTAACATGGTCAACACACCCACAANTTAAGAAACTGTTACAGTGTGCAATGAACTAAATAAGGACATTTACTGATTGAATTAAACAGTGACTTAGAATTATCCTCAGTGTGTAAGGTGGTTCATACTTATTCTTAATGAACAGTCTTCCTTCTAAATACAGAATCTTCGGATTTAGATAAAAATAACAATTATTGATTGTTTATTATCTTCTAGGGCCTATGAGAGGTGCAGCACGCCAGTCATCTTCTTTCATCCTCACAACAACCTCTAGAGAGAGGTGCTGTGAGCAGTCACACTCACAGGTAACTAGAATTACAGAGGCTAACTCTACAAAAGTGAGAGATGAGTCTTCATCCAAAGAAATTCCAGATACTTGTGCTTAATCCCAAAAGAAAAATATTCTAAGAAATCCACCTGACCACAGCAGTCTTTTCATTTTGATGATATTGCTAAACAGACACAACTGTATTCCAATTTTTTTTTAAAAAATTGGACTTCTACAGAAAGTCTTGTATGGACAGCTTTCCTCCCTATTCAGGGTCATAGTGACCGTTTCTAACCTCCTGCTGGAATTTATCACAATCTGTGTTGGATATGAGTGTGGCACATGCACACACATATACAAATGCAAATATATATATGGCTATACAGCTCAAGGGGCTTTATAAGGAAATTACATTTACCTTGTAGCTCAGTACTTAGAAAAATGCCTGGCACAAAATTTGACCTCAATAACCACTAATTTAATGAATCAATGACTGAATATCTACTGGTGCTGGTAAAAATTTCAAAGACCCCCAGCTCTAGAAACCAGGATCTTTTTTTTTAGTCCTGCTGAACTGAAGAAATTGTGGCTGGATTAAAAAGCAGATACATTCACTTTAGTATTTTTTTAAACATTAACATGGTCAACACACCCACAAGTTATGAGATCAATGTGACATTTTACTCAGCCATTAATCATAGAGACATACACTTTGAAGTTGAAAAGGATCTTGGAGAACATCTAATCTCTCCTTGTGCAGCTTGGGAATTTGGGTCCAGAGGTTAAGTGACTTGTTCAAGGTTAGGGGCTTGGCTAGAAATGATGCTAGAAATCAAGGTCAGCTGATTCCCTGCTCAGCACTTTTCTCACTCTGGACTGTCTTGACATCAGTGCACAGGGCCTGACTGAGCTTGGGCATGTAATATCTGAAATGCAATTACACTCTCTACCCTCCTACAATACCACGTTGGATATGACTGAAAAATGCAAATGGAATTTTCTTCTAAACTGGACTTTGCCACCAAGCTGTGTAATCTTCAGCATATTCCTTTAATGTCACTTTGCCTCAGTTTCCTCATCTCTAAATTTTGGGAAAATAGTATCTATTGCACTTAATTATTATGAGGATTAAAAAAGATAAAATCTGTTAAGGGTTTACTCAATGCCTGACACATAGGAAGCTCTTTGCAAGTGTTAACCATTGTTACTCCTATTATTTGGGGGAGGAAAGTTTGTCATGGGACATTTTCTTTTGCATTGGAGTGATGAATGGATAAAATGAAAGGCTCACTGAATGATGAGTTTTCATAGAATTCAGACAAGCAAAGTCTTCCCAATTCCCATCTGTGACCAGATGAACAGGCAATATTCTGCCTTACTTTTTACTCTCACTTGACTCTGGTGAGCTGAAAGTATTAGTTCACATTATTTATTGAAAGTTTCTGACTTGGGCGAATTTGACTAAGCGCAACAGAGCAGGATAAATGGAATGACCTAAATTCTTACAGGAAGTTTTAGGTTAGATGATTGGTCCACGTAAAAGGAACTCATATGGCCGACATTATGTAGTTGATACCTG
Source organism: Galeopterus variegatus (assembly GCF_000696425.1). NCBI lineage: Eukaryota > Metazoa > Chordata > Mammalia > Dermoptera > Cynocephalidae > Galeopterus > Galeopterus variegatus. Next base: position 115,303 of record NW_007732479.1, on the reverse strand, counting down.
GAGAACAACATTGGCTGAAAGTATTAGTTCACATTATTTATTGAAAGTTTCTGACTTGGGCGAATTTGACTAAGCACAACAGAGCAGGATAAATGCAATGACCTAAATTCTTACAGAAAGTTTTAGGTTAGATGATTGGTCCACGTAAAAGGAACTCATATGGCCGACATTATGTAGTTGATACCTGGAGAACAACATTTCAAAGTGTTCCTAGGTAAGTACGCAGTTTACAATGAGGAAGGCAAACGAAGGTGAATCTTGCTTGAGAAACTAGATATGTTTCTGAAATTCGTATAAATGTAATTTAAAAAGTCGTGATTCGAGTATTTCTGTAAAGCTGTTTATTTATTTAAAAACATAGTAAAAATACACTCTATAGTTTTCTCTGTATTCTAGTGCTAAATCTAATTTAATTTATTTGAAATATTATGAAAGTACCTTATGTAGAGCATTGTATGATATATAGTATATACAGTATACATAGAAAATATATACATCTGACTAATATATAAACATATACATGTATATGCATATGTTTATCTTTGTGTCAAATTTAAAAATTCATCCATGCCCATTGTGAAATAAGTTCCTAAATTAAACTGAGGCAATGAGTTCATGTTATTCACTGATCACTGAGCAGTTAGATTTACAGCAAACATAGCAGAATGATCAGGTCGAATTGGCAGGAAACAGGCTAAAGCACTCTGGTGGCATTTGCCACTGCCATTATATTCTCCTAATTAGAGGATTTTAAGTATTTAGGCCATTTACAGGATGGTCAATTAAAGCCTTCACATCAGAAGAACTTACTGTAAAATGAAATGTATATTTAGAGCATAGAATGGTTGGTCAGAATCTGGCAATCTGGCGTAATTTTTTTTAAACAGAGACAAAAAAATCAGGTTTTCTTGTTGTTTGTTTCAGGGTTTGATCCTACGTAGAGACTTGATTTCCTTTTAAGGACCCAGAAAAATGCACAGTCGTTACTCACAGGTAGACTATGTTGACATTCCAAGACCTGTGCATATTCCAAGAAAAGACCTGTGCTGAAGGCTCACTGTGCTGCTCTGGCATGAAATGCAAACTCAAAAATTGGTTCTGTAGCTTCCATTAGAAGAAATAAATTGTCAATTATCCATAATTAATATTTACAGAGGACTCAAGGGGTCATAGTGGGTTATGAAGGAATGTCCAACACACCCACAAAAAGTTTAGTATAGATTTGACTGCAATGTTGTCCCACAAGTACCATATTTTTTTCATTCCTTTAGAAATCTGGTTATGTATTTTTAAAGAAGGGTTAACTGTGTATCCTTTAACTTATTTCCTTTTTACTTCTCCCTGTGGCAAAAAGAAGTAACGACAACAAAAATAAAAGTTTTTATGACCCTGCTGCATCAAGATACTAAAACATGAGTTAAATGAAGAGGCGTGGTGGTTTTAATGAAGAAAAATAAAACAATTTAAGCATTGCCAGGTGGAAAATGAAACAATCCCTTTGTATGGAATGTGTAGAAGGGGATGAGGCACATGGATGCTTTGGAAGGCAGTTTCCAGTGTCAGGATTTTTTTGCCATGGTCTTTGATCTGCAGTCCAATTTCAGTCTTGGTCTAAAAGAAAAAATGAGGAGGAAAACAATTACTTGCTTTAATGAAAAAAGTCTCAGTGAACTAAGACTGACTGGGAAAACAAGCCAGGAAAAACGGTGTTGATTCAAAAAAACAAACAAACCTTAAAAACAAAAATCCCTCTTTCCACACACACAAACCAACTTCCAAATGTCACCACTACCAAATGCTTAATATACTGTCCACCCAAATCTATACTATTATTTGGTATGCTCTGGGTAAATCATTTCAATGAGTGGGACTTTTCTCTATATCCAGGCTTAGCCATTGGTTCTACCTGATAACCTTATTATTCACATCATTCAACTTTTAAAATTATATGAACAATCATCTGCCTATAGAATGAGGCCCATGATAATGTTCCCCATCACCATCTTGCTGTTACAGTGTATTTCAACTTGGTTGCATGGACTGACTTTTACAAGTGAAAACAACATTGATGTTGAAGAAAAAGTGGCGTGAGTGCTGTTGCCTTCCTTTGGTGCCCTGTGGCAGACCAAGCTAACTTGGGTGGGTGCCCTTTTAACCCCAGATATACAGAATTCTGGGTAAAACTGTCTGTTTAAAACAGAACAAAGTAACTAAGTTGGCTAAGCTCAAAAAACATGAAAGGGGAATCTTGAGTTGCCAGAAAAAAAAATTCAGGTTCATGGAGATGAGCTACAGTTTGGGTGGGGTGTCAGAGGTATCAGGCTGAATGTTTTTTCTTAAGTGTTTGGGTTTTAATAGCAATACAGACCAGAGTCTAAGCCACTACATGGAATGAGGAAGGGCTGTTTCATCTGGGATCAAACCACCAAATCTCCTGTCTGAGGAAGTCTCTTGGAAGCCACGCACCCAGCCTTAATCACACATGGAAACAGGGTCTCCTGTGAGAAAACTGGAGCATCAGGCCCACTGTGAGTACAGGTGAGAAGGTTAGATGACATGGCCAAGAAACTAACACTGTACAACTAAAACTGAAAACCAAATTTAACCCATAGGAAAACCCACCCTCTTGAGACTTCAGGTAATAGAGAAATCTGAAACTTAAACGTTAATGTTTAAAATGTTCAGAGATGAGGTAATAGAATCTACCTTTGTTAGGAAAACAAAGAAAGCAGATTGGAGAGTGAACTAAATAGAAATTTTAAGAGTGCATTTAAAATTAAAAATTTAAGAGTGAAAAATGTATTAAATATATTCCTTTGTGTGGGATGTGGGCGAGGAGAGTAGAAACTAAGCTACTATTCAGTGAAGAGTGGCTCCCACCCCATGGACCAACATTTTCTCAGTTGAGGGCTTTCCCCTTTATTCCTGGTAAAGCTATCTAGGCAACACATTTACCTAAATTATTATTTTTTTTTTCATTACAGCCTTCAAATACTAAAAACCATGATTTTTTATGACTAATTTTTAGCATTATTTCTAATTGGAAAGTAGGGCTTTCCCCTTTATTCCTGGTAAAGCTATCTAGGCAACACATTTACCTAAATTATTATTATTTTTTTCATTACAGCCTTCAAATACTAAAAACCATGATTTTTATGACTAATTTTTAGCATTATTTCTAATTGGAAAGAAAAAAGAGAATTAGCAGTCAGAAATGATGGTTCTGTTCTTTCTCCTCTCTCCCACTTCAGGTGTCAGTTCTGGGGTGAGATTTTACCCTACTGGGAAGATGCTACCATTTCATGGATACACACAGAAAACGAGATTCATGGGTTGGAGACAAGGACTTCATTACTCACCACACAGCAAGCAGAATTAAGCATCGGTATATTTGCATCGGTTCCCTCCTACCCCCAATTTTCATGGGGCGATGCAGAGGGCATAGGTGCATGTCTGCATACTCAGTGGCTGGCATTACAGAAGAAGGACTTTTAGGGGCATCTGAAGCTTTGTATCAAGCTGTAGACAATTCTGCTCTTTGTTCTAGGCACCTCATCCCTCAAGGCTGCTCCTGGCAAACACGACTTTGTGCACTGGCCCTGCTAAAGAGAAGTCAGGGTCTTGCATTCATCGCTCATCCAGCAAGACGTGCAGGTGCTCGAGACACACGGAGGAGGTCTGCATACTCAGTGGCTGGCATTACAGAAGAAGGACTTTTAGGGGCATCTGAAGCTTTGTGTCAAGCTGTAGACAATTCTGCTCTTTGTTCTAGGCACCTCATCCCTCAAGGCTGCTCCTGGCAAACACGACTTTGTGCACTGGCCCTGGTAAAAAGAAGTCAGGGTCTTGCATTCATCGCTCATCCAGCAAGACGTGCAGGTGCTCGAGACACACGGAGGAGTGTCTTTCACAGTGGGAACACTCGTCTCTTAAACTCTCAGTGCCTCAACTAGCTAAACAAAGCAATAGAAAACAGTTACCTCCAAGAATTGTATCAGCTCTAACGTTCTCTGCATCTTTGTTGATAAAAGGGTTTGTTCTGATATAAAAGACTTGTTAGAACTGGGAATTAAATCTTAAGTTTCTGACTCCACTATAGGAAGTAGATAAATAATCTTACTGTAACAGATCCAGAAAGGGGAAGGGATCAAATATTTTTAAAATGTCAGTACAATCAACAAGGTCAAAGCCATGAAAAATCGAATCATAATAGTTAAAAATAGGAAGTGATTATTATTAATTTAATAATAATAATTATTATTATTTATATTAATTTATTTTAATGTCACTTATTATTTGGAGGTACAGATTATGATAAATTACTAATATTATTAAATATTGTTCTTTGGAACCTAAAGACATTCCTATTAATTGCTCTGATTAGTCTATTTTGCCTAATGTGAACAAAAAGGATAGATATTTCACTTTGTGATGCTAGGCCTATGCAATAATTTTTAGGGGTTGTTTCGCATGACATATGCAACTTGTTTCTTTACAACTTAAGAAGCTGCGCATCCATACTGCCCTCTTTTGCAATCTTGATGTCCCTTCCGATGGCCTCAGTTATCATGTTCAGGAAGGCCTTTTTGCCTTGAGAAGAAAGCTCTGGTTGTCCTGCATCACATACACTTACCTCTGTTTCACATTCAGTGTCAAAATTATGATCCTTTCCTGCAGATGGACAATTCAATAGGACCTGTGGTATGATGAGAAATTTCTTTAGGTCCAGGATTGGTCCCTTTGTCCTGATCTTCTCTGAGAACTGAGTGTAATTTCTTCTTTCATTCCGCAATGCTATGAAAACATGCTCCAGAGCTTATTACTCATAAATTCTTCAGATGTCTTTTTATGCACCTTTCTAAAAAACAAGGGGACTGAAATAAAGCAAATCTCCTTACTCTGCATATCCTTATTCTATTACACCTGTTTTTATAGAAAACGTTCCTGTACCACCAGCGTTCAGATCTATACTGCAGTCAATGTTAACCCCCCCTCTAAAACTGGTACACAGTATGCAGTTTCCTTTTTCCTGCTATTTTTCTGTTTGTTGTTGTTTTTCTTAAGGCGCATACCAGCAGTCTGCCTTCGCTCCTCTGAATACTCATTTCGCTCATAGGTTCACTCTAAACAACCATAATGCCATTTTCCCTGGACATCAATAAATCTGATATATTTTGACTATTTATCTCCCAGGCAATAAATATCCTTTTACAAAGTGCATTTCATGAATTAGCTCAAATTACATTTGGGCTGCTTCAGAGCTGCAGAGAAAAGTGCCAAACATCTGATACAATACAACATTGTATTTAACTTCAGGGAGAACAAAACTTCTGATTCTCTCATTAAAAGTAAAGGTGAAAAATCTCAATTAAAAAAAATCAAGCCATTGATTTTAATTTATCTGTCACTTTTATTAAAGAATTTCATGGTGATGAAGTTTAGGTGTGAAACAAAGTGAGCTTATGCATTTAAAAGCATACATAGGTCATCTTTTAGATGGCTTATTGTCCACCATTGATTATGAACTATTAAAATGAACCTGAAAAATTGGGAAACATTGGCACAAGCTGTTACTTTAGCATACCCTACCTTGCTTTTTTTTAAAATCTGTTTTCTCTTCATTTATTTGATGTTTTATGCCTCACTACAGAACATCTTAGTTGATAATACTGGGATAGAGAAGTTATCTGCCTGTTGGAAATTTAAAATTTGCTTTCATGATGATTTGCTTTACTATAGAAGGGCTTAATAAATTCTCCCACCCAGCTTTTTCTGTACATGACTGCCAAGGCTGTGTTGTGAGAAATTCTCTTATGAATAAAACTTAGCTTCTGAATCTGGAAGAGGTAAGTACTGTGCTCAGCCAACTTACTGATTTTTCTCTTTATCTTTTCCTGATAATTAGAGCCCTTAAACCAAAACATTAGCCAGCAGGTATTTCCCAGAGAACAGGAATTCAAAAATGAGTCCTCTGTAATGTAGTGTGTATTCTTTGGAATTTACAGGGCTTTTATAATTAGTGTTTTCTTTCCTCTCTCACCATGATCCTCAAATATAATGACAGTAATGGACCAACAGACTTGAGCATGAGTACCATGTCCTTCTAAACATGGTAAAAAGTAAGCATAAAAATCTTGACTGATTTTCTTACATTTCAATCAAATTGCAAGCTGTGTTTTTTCAACGTCTTAGTGAAAATTTGTTGAGCAGCTACCATGTGAAAAACCACGGTGCTCATTGCCGAAGAGGAATCTAAGTACATTTGACGTATATTTTTACCTACCATCAACTTTGCCAGATGTGGGGGCCTCTGCATTTCACACTGTGGCTGTGACTGAGGACAGTCTTTCTATTCTGGGAAGAATAAACCAGTCATTTGGGTATGACGCTTTATCTAATTGAAGAACTCTGTTTTAGAAAACAGAAATCCACAGTGGGAATAGCTACGTGTTCTGACCATCTCCAGCATCCTTGCACGTTGTTTTAAGAAAACAGTGATTAGCAAAACCTGCAGCTAAGGGTATTTGCAGTTGGTCACTGTTAAGATGTTATTATGAAGAAGTTATTGAGGACCTTTGGTACAATCTCTCGCTGACTTTTTTTTTTCTGGTAGAATTATTCTTGAACAAATTGGTTAGTATTTATTTATTTATTCTATTATCTGGAAGAGTTTAGATAAGAATAGGCCTAAGTGTTTAGAAGAATTCACTGGTAAAGACTTCTTGTCCTGGATATTTCCTTTGGGGAATTATTTTAATAGCAGACTGCATTTCTTTTGCAGACACAGCCTTATTTAGACTTGTCATTACTTCTTCTGTTAGTTTTTTAGTTGTATTTTTACAGGAATTTGTTCATTTCACCAAAATTTTTAAATTTATTGCACAAAGGATTTTGGCACAATATCCTGTACTTTTAATATTTTTAAAATATCCGCAGAATTGCGATGATATCCTCTTTTTTATGTCTGGTATTGGTAATGTGTTTCTTCTCTTTATTATTTCTTTGACTTCCATTGGATTTAGTTGAATGTACACTTTTCTACTTTTTAATATAAGTACTTAGATAATTGATTCAGCCTTTTCTTTGGCTATCACCTCAAATGCATTTATGTATTTTATAATATATAAATATAATATTCATACTCATATATTCATTATATGTTCATATAATAATATATAATGAATTATATATTTATATATTATGTAAATTTTTATATATTTGTTATGTACACATATTTATATTATTTAAAAATATATAAAAATATAAAATAATTCTAAATATACAATAGCAGGGTACTTCAAAAAGTTCATGGAAAAATGAGCTTTTTGAAGACCTCTCATATATTTTATTATATTTATTTTATATTTATATAGAACACTAACATTTACATTATTTGTTTATATTTTATTTCTAATGTATTTTATGCATATGTTAGCAAAGAAAATACTGGGCCGATCCCGTGGTGCACTCGGGAGAGTGTGGCGCTGGGAGCGCAGCGATGCTCCTGCCGCGGGTTCGGATCCTATATAGGGATGGCCGGTGCGCTTACTGGCTGAACGCGGTGCGGGCGACACCACACCAAGGGTTGCGATCCCCTTACCGGTCACGAAAAGGACAAAAAAAAAAAAAAAAAAAGAAAAGACTGAAATCAATTATCTAAATATCCATATTAAAAAGTATGTGAGATATGCAAATTTAAAAATATATACCTGCCAAAAGTTGTGTCAGACAAGAGGACCTTTTATCTTCATCCAGGCAGGAACCGAGCTGCCTCCAGTAGAGCTGTGGATTCCATCAGGCTCCTTCCACCGCTTGCTCACCTGTTATATATACCTGCCAAAAGTTGTGTCAGACAAGAGGACCTTTTATCTTCATCCAGGCAGGAACTGAGCTGCCTCCAGTAGAGCTGTGGATTCCATCAGGCTCCTTCCACCTCTTGCTCACCTGTCTCCTAGGGTTAGTCCCCAGAGGCAGGGGTGTTTACTAGGTTCCCCAACTCCTTGGTGAGTTCTGAACTGCAGTTTTTATTTCCTATGCTCATGAAAGCTCTGCTGTGATTTTTCAGAGAGTCTCAGCTTAGCTGCCTACTCTCTTGCCTCCAGCTAAAGAATTTAGTAAAGGCTTTAGGAGAAAATCACAAGGGTTGTGCTCACTTCTTCATCCATATCATTTCTCTGGGATCTAAGCTGCCTTGGAGACCCTGAACTCCAATTTTTGTTTCTCCATTGCTGTGAGACTGACAGAAGCTTTGCTGCTCTTTTCTCTTCTTGGCTTAGATATTGCACGCAGATTTTAACCTTTTACCCAATACCAAGAGTCAGCAAATACCCTAAGGGGAAATATGGGTCAAAGGAGTGGATTCATCTTTGCCTGGTTCCCTTCTCTCAAGCATCTTGGCCTCTTGATTTGCGGCTGTATCAGCAGCTTTGCAATGCCTTCAAACTTATAACTTTGTGTTTTATCTGACTTTTTAAATTGTTCTTGGCAGGGGTATGGTTATATATTCAACATAGCTAGGAGTGGAAATCCTGGTAAGGTTAACAAAATTTGTCACTCAACCTTTCTGAGTTGTATATACAGTGTAAGGTCTCCTTTTAATTAACAAAAGGTGATTCTATTGTCATATAATTATAATTAGGATGAATATAGTGTTACACATCATAATAGTGAATGTGCCCTAAGTATGCAAATAAGGGTCTAGAAAACTTATTTATGGATAGATTTAAAACATTTGATACACCTCCACATTTTTAAAACCCCAATCCATGTATATAAAGCTATTCTAGTTACAGAACTAATTTTATGTAAACTAGTTTTTATTAATAATTTACATATATGCTTTTTATTTATAGCTTTTATTATTGTTAAAACAATATTATTAATAAAAAGCCCTATTCCTATTGCAGCATCACTTTCAATAGACAATATTATTCTAAATTATTATATGTTTGCCACATTTATATACAAATTATTTACTCATGCTATTTTAACATGACAGAATAAGAAAGTACTCACTTGGATCCCTGAATTTTAATATAATAATTCATTAAATAAGTGTACCCATATAAGTGGGTATCTTTTGCAGGCTTATTGAGAAATCTTGAGAGCCTCAGAAAAGTGATAATGGAGAAACTAATCAGCTTTTAGAGAAAATTAGATGTGAACCTAGAATTCGGAGGCAAGACTGGTGGACAAGGATTAAACAGCCCTATGTTTAATTCAGCCAGCAGCAAAAGCTCTCCTGCCTTTGTTTGAGAAATATTGATTGAAACTGATTGATGAACTTCATGGTTGAAAAGAGAAACAGATTATGGGAATTTGATAGATCAACTTAGGAAGCTTCTCCCATTCATTAGGGAGATGTAAATAAAGTTGCAGTATTTATATATGCTACCTGGTTTGCTTCAAATATATTTTAATTTTTGTATTTTTCAGAGTGTTTCTCTTTACATTATTCTGGGAAAACATATGCTGAAATATTACCTATATGCATAGAAAATAGAGGAAGAGGGTAATTGTGCATTCAGTTGTCCCTTTAAGCCAGTTAAATTCCACTGCAGGGAGCTGTCTCTATGTGCTCACACACATGCCTGCACTGTGTGTTCATTTATCAACATATGTCTCTTAATTTTGCCATTTCGTTTGACATCATTGCGGAAAATGAAAGTAATTTAACCATTAACATAGCTGCCATGGCATTTCAAACAAAGACAACATGTTATTATTATGTATGTACTAAATCAACCAATACTGATATATCGTGGAGCATCTACTATGTACAGAACATTCTGCAGACACTGGGGAAAATAAAAGAGAGGAACTTAAAGCCAGATGTGTCCACTAGGAACCTGTGCACGCTCTGCGCCCATATCAAAACCCCATCTGGGCTCTTAACAAAATTACAACCTAAAATCCAGATTTGAATGCTTGGTTCTACCTATTTTTTCTCCTCAACATATTGTGCCATTCTCTGTTGCCAAGGAGAAACAGAGAACTGAGGCCATTAACTTCAATTTTACCTAAATCACAGGGTCCATTTCTTTTACCTCATTTGTGCATTAAAGGCCTGACCACAAGGGGATGTTTAGAGAATGGGGCAGGAATGAGTTTCTGGTTAAAAGGGGAAAAGGGGTTTTATAAGATCTTTCACTTTGTAAACAGGTACGTACATGGTGCAGCTCACTGCCATTCCTCAGAGTACTTCCCCTCCATGACTACTGCTCTGTTTAGATTTCCATCCATCATAAAGGGAAAATATGACTTCCTGTTTAGAAAGCTACCTTAGCTATTGTAAAATTGTGGTCTGACTGAGAGATTTAGGCAACAATTAGAAACACCAGAGAACAAGGTTCCTGGGCACTAAGGAGAAGAGTCTTTTCCTGTCTCATGCATCTTACAGCGTATCTAACTTCAGGACCCACCTTAGGCAGAACCACTGGAGAGGTGCAGGAAGTCAGTCCTGTAGCCAGTTTCTCCTTCTACTGCCTGCACAAGCCCTATTAGCACTCCTAAAAGCCATCCTTCACCTTTATTGTCTTCTCGATATCTACCTTCAACCTTGCCCAGAGAGGACAGGGCTCTGTTCCAGCAGAGGGCAACTGAATTTAATTGATAGAGGTGCTATTATTACTCTGATGTTTAAGAAGAGACAATTGGACAATGACCCAGAGATCAGGGCCTGGAAAACTAAGTAAAGATCAAGGCACACTGATGTGTGAAGCAGTCGGTGAGACTGATAAGACACATTTGATAAGTGAAATCTGCATGCTTAGAGTTTTATTTTTTATTAATTTGGGTTGTTGGTAGATGGCCATCAAATAAATGAAAGTGTTAGGAGCACAGACAGAACAAGCTAGTTCTTAAAGTTTCTGTGGCAGAGTAGTTTGCAGTGGGCTAAAGGTTTGTATCTTCCCCCACCCCATATTTATATGTTGATGTCCTAACCCCCAATGTGCTGGTATTAGGAGCTGGGGCCTTTGAGAGGTGATTAGTCATGAGGGCAGAGATTTCATGAATGGGATTAGTGCTCTTAGGAAAGAGGCCCCAGAGAGCTCTCTTGCTCTTCCTACTATGTGAGGATGCAGCAAGAAGGCACCAACTATGAACTAGGAAAGGCCCTTAGCAGACACCAAATCTGCAGTCACCTTGATCTCGGACTTCTCAGCCTTCAGAGCTGTGAGTAATAAATGTTTGTTGTTTAAGCCACCCAGACTATGGTATTTTTGTTAAAGCATCCCAAATGGGCTAAGGCAGAGTCGCAACATAGGTTAGGTTCAAGTATTTACTGATCATTTTATCTAATAAACAGTCAAATAGAGCTGGTGTGATCCTCTGTTCTAAACACTCTACAAACATTAATAACTACTCTAGGAGATTGGTTCTTTTATTGCCCCTACATATAGGGAGGAAACTGATGAATCAAAAGGTTAAGTAGCTTCCCCGAGGTGCATGGCCAGAAAGTTGTAGAACTAGGATTTAAACTAGGCAGGCTGCTGCTAGCTTCCGTGTGTCCTGAAACATCGTGCAATGCCCCAAGAGAACCGCTGAACCAAAAGTCAGGGGATGAAACTTAATTTCAAGTAGAACAGAGGCAACTTCTCCAAGACTAGCTATTCTGGGAAAATAAGCTCAGCTTTTGGGTTTGGGAGTAGAAAAAGGATAGGATCCTGAAAAATAATTCTCAACAAACATTAGATTGGGAGGGAGGAAGGTGAAATCAGATGTATCTGAAAAGGGAGCCCACTAATGGAGTAACACAAAACTGAGTACCTAAAGTTTAGGTAATTTGTACAAACCTGGAGTCCTGGCCATGTTGACCTTGGGCTGACAGGAGTGACTCTGTGGGAGGGGCACCCCTGTGGAGCAACAAACAAATAACAAACAAACATTTTTTTTTTCCTTTTTGTCTTTTTTTTCGTGACCGGTAACGGGATCGCAACCCTCGGTGTCGCACCCGCACCACGCTCAACCAGTGAGCGGACTGGTCACTATATGGGATCCGAACCCTCGGCGGGAGCGTCGCTGCGCTCCCAAATGCCGCCTCTACTGAGTGTGCCACCGGGCCGGCCCCAAACAAACATTTTTAATGAAGTATCAAACTAAGAATGAACAGCTAATGAGTTGGGGGAAAAAATCAAAAGGGTGTAAATGTATGAAAAAGGTTTCCTAGCCACCTAATTTAACCAACTGGTCAAAACTTTGGAAAGAAAGTGGCAACTGATTTAACTATTTCATAAGAAAATCTTTGAGATATTTTAAAATGTTATCCAATTTAATAAATGTGAATTTCTGAGACCTCAGTTTTCTTCCCAGCAATTGACCTTAATTAACTATGAGCAGCTCAATTGATCACTAAATAGTTTGCCCTTTCCTCCAATTTAGACAATTCTTTGTATGATTTCATTTCAATTCAGACTTTGTGTACTTGGTGCTTTCTGTTTATTTCTTATTCTTTTAGACTTCAAGGGTCAAAATTCTACCACTAAAAGTGGAAGCATGTAAAATCCAATGGAAACTTTAATAAAGATAATTTGTATTGATACCTTTCATTTTCTGCAGCAGAATTGAAGTTTCTAGTCAGGATTTTTTGAGAGACCTCACACCAAAGGTCTCTGGATCACCCATAAATGAACTTGAACTTGACTTCCTTAACTGATGGGTGTGAGGTACAGGCTATAGGCCATGGAAATCTGCAACAGCAAATCAGTCGTGGCTGCTTGCCCGTTGCAGTTTGGCAGACTGACCCAAATCCATTAAAACCTTTACTTTCCTGCTAACCACCATTTTCGCTCACTGCTTTCCTCCTCTCTCCCCTCTTTTGGAAGGTGTAAAATGTCTTTCAAAACAGAAGTTAGTTTTCAAATTGTTTTCTGCCAGATCCAGTAAATCTAACAAATTTTAACTGATGCCTGCTAATGACAAATGGTAAGAGCAGCATGTGAACCTGAAGATTTTCAAAAAGGGATTTTGCAATTAGCATGTGGTCCTGTTTTCTTCCAGCAGGTAGTGAAAAAGAGAAGCATCTAACAGTGGGGTTTATATCTCACCAAATATCAAGCAGACCTAAATTACACATTAGAATCTCAGCTTCCCTTTAAGTCTGGGGGCAATCTTGTACGTGTACCCCCTGGGCATGGAAGAGGGAGAAGAGAAGACCCTGGTGACTGCAGCTTTGCCTGGGGCTTGCTGTGAGGCAGGCAGGAGTCAGATGCACGCAGGGCACACCGTCTATGTTCAGCATGCTGCAGAAACACACAGCGAGCAGACAGAGAGTGATAAATATGGAAGCCGCATGTGGAACTTTTTTCCTTGTAATTCTAAACCATGCTTCTTTGATTCTCAAAATCTCTTTCCGAAAATATGGTGAGTCACTGACTCTGACCGTGGCTTGTCTGCTGCTACGCTGTGAAACTGCTTGAATCTTGGAGGAACAGAGGAGTAAGTGCCATGTTGGTTTTAATTAAATTTTGAGAAAGATTCAACCATGTCCTGCTTCTTCCTTCCATCAGGGATCCTTCAATTATTAAATTAGGCTGGTGGTGTCTACTTTCAAAATCATGAATTTTTACCAGCAGATAATTTCTCTTTTCTATTGTTGGATATTTTCTTGGTGCATTTTACGGCTATCATCTTTGGCAGAGCTAATCTGGTTTTCTTCAGCCACAGTTCTGCTCGTTAATCCATTTATGGATTTTTACATAGTTTCTTCTTGGATGGTAAGTGTATTGCCTCCAAGGATTCCTTTCAAGCTACTTAGTAGAGCTTGTTCCTCTTTTTTCTGTCCATATTGTGTGTTTGTACCACCCCTGCCGTGTTAGTCTTTTGAAAACTTATTTCAGGGCCTGGCTGGGATGGTGTTAGATGAACTTACTTGTACAGTGTGCTTTTTTCCAAAAAGTCTTGTGTCTTTAAGTTTATTTACTTGCCTTATTTAAAAAATAACATTTCTTACTTGGCTAGAAATTTATCCACGTATTTATATGCCTCTTTTTCTATGTGTGGTAGCCCGCCTGCTAAGCACAGTGAGGGATAAAAGGAAATACACACACACAAACTGAAAAATATGCCATCTCTGAGTTCTACCAAGAGTTTAAAGAATTAACATCAATTCTTCTCAAATTTTTCCAAAAAATAGAAGAGGAGGAAACACTCCTAACTCATTATTTTAGGCCAGCAGTGCCCTGATACCAAAGCCAAAGACATCACAAGAAAAGAAACTATAAGCCAATATCCCATATGAACAGAGAGGCGAAAGTCTTCAAAAGCGTACTAACAAACTGAGTTTAATAGAATATTAAAAGGATTATACCATGTGACCAAGTAGGATTTATGCCAGGAATGCATGGGTGGTTCAACACACACACACATCAATCCATGTAACACACCACATTAATAAAACTCATGACCATCTCGATTGATGCAGAAAAAGCATCTGACAGAATATAATTCCGTTTTATGACTGAAAAAAAACCACAAAAAACCCAAACACTTCACAAACTAGGAATAAAAGGGAATATGATAAAAGGCATTTATGAAAAACCCACAGCCAACATCATACATAACAGTGAAAGTTTTCTCCCTAAGATCAGGAATGACACGAGGATGTCCATTTTTACTACTGGAGAATTCAACTGGAGAATCCAGTGAAAGAAATTAGGAAACAGAAAGAAACAGAAGCCATCCAAATTGGAAAGGAAGAAATAAAACGATCTCTATTCACAGATGACATAATCTCATGTATAGAAAATACTAAGTAATCCACCAAAAAAAAAAAAAAAAAGCTATCAGGACTAATAATTCAGAAAAGTTTTGGGATACAAGATCAACATACAAAAATTAGCTGTACTTCTTTACACTAGCAATGAATCATCCAAAAATGAAACTACAAAAGCAGCTACATTTACAATAGCATCAAAAAGAATAAAATGCCCAGGAGTAAATTTAACCAAACTAGTGCAAAATTTGCATGCCGAAAACTATAAAATATTGTTGAAAGAAATTAAAGTAGGCATAAGTAAATGGAAACACATCCTGTGTTCATAGACTGGAAGACAGTATTGTTATGGTGGCAGTACTCCCCAAGTGGGATTGTATATAGTTAATGTAGTCCCTCTCAAAATTCCAAAACCTCTCTCTTTTTTCTTACAGAAATAGACAAGCTGATTTTAAAATGTATATGAATTGTAAGGGACCCCAAATAGCCAAAACAATCTTGAAAAGGAACAAAATTATAGGACTCACAGTTCTCAATTTCAAACCTTGCCACAAAGCTATAGTAAGTAAAACAATGTGATAATAAGAAAAGAATAAATGGAAGAGATGGGGGGGGTACTGAAATAAACCCATACATCTACAGTGATTTGAATTTTGACCCAGGGCCCAAGACCATTTGATGGAAAAGAATAGTCTGTTCAACAAATTGTGCAGGGACAACAGGAAATCCACATGTTAAAGAATGAATTTGAATCCTTACCTTACACCATATATAAAAATTAACTCAAAATAGATCAATGACTTAAATATAAGAGCTAAAATTATAAAACTCTTAGGAGAAAACAAAGGGCTACATCTTCATTACCTTGGATTTGGCAACAGTTTCTTACCTATGACACCAAAAGCACAAACAAAATACAAAATATATAAATTAGACTTCATCAAAATTTTAAAAATTTTCTGCACCCAGTAATACTCTCTAACAATTGAAAAGACAACCAACAGGATGGCAGAAAATATTTGCAAATCATTTACCTAAAAAGGGTTTATCATCCAGAATATATAATGAGGTCTTACAATTCAACAACAAA
Source organism: Galeopterus variegatus (assembly GCF_000696425.1). Lineage (NCBI taxonomy): Eukaryota > Metazoa > Chordata > Mammalia > Dermoptera > Cynocephalidae > Galeopterus > Galeopterus variegatus. The sequence continues at coordinate 99,500 of NW_007732479.1, read as the reverse complement.
ATGGCAAATAACCCAATTGAAAATGGGCAAATGGCTTGGATAAGCACTTCTCCAAAGATACAAATGGCCAACAAGCACATGAAAAGATGGTCAATGTCATTAGTCATTAGGGAAATGCAAATAAAAACCACAATCAGATAAATGCATCACACCCACTAGAATGGCTAGAATCAAAAAAACTGAAAACAACAAGTGTTGACAATGATACAGAGAAATTGGGACCCTCACTCACTGTTGATGGGAACTTAAAATGCTGTAGCTGCTGTGGGAAACAATTTAGTGGGTCCTCAAAAAGTTAAATATAGAATTAGTAACAACAAGTGTTGACAATGATACAGAGAAATTGGGACCCTCACTCACTGTTGATGGGAACTGAAAATGCTGTAGCTGCTGTGGGAAACAATTTAGTGGGTCCTCAAAAAGTTAAATATAGAATTAGTATATGACCCAATAATTTCACTCCTAGGTACATACCCAAGAGAATTAAACACATATATTCAAACAAAAATACGTACACAAATGTTGGTAGCAGCACAAATGTTTTGCTATTTTCACAAAATGTGGGAACAGTATTCAGCATCTAATAAATGAGTAAACAAAACATATCAAACCATAAAAAGGAATGAAGTATGAATTCATGCTGCAACATGGATAAATTTTGAAAGCATTACGCTAAGTGAAAGAAGCTAGACACAAAAGGCATGTATTGTATGATTCCATTTATATGAAATGTCCAGAATAGGCCAATCTATAGAAACAAAGTAACCATAAAAAGGAATGAAGTATGAATTCATGCTGCAACATGGATAAATTTTGAAAGCATTATGCTAAGTGAAAGAAGCTAGACACAAAAGGCATGTATTGTATGATTCCATTTATATGAAATGTCCAGAATAGGCCAATCTATAGAAACAAAGAAGATTAGTGATTGGCAGTGGCAGGAGGAGGGGAACATGCTGAGTGACTGGTTAATGGTTATGGGGTTTTCTTTAGGAAAGATGAACATGCTATGAATCTAGGTAGTGGTGATGGTTATACAACCTTGTAACTGTACTAAATGCCATGAATTGCACACTTTAAAATGGTTAAAATGATGAATTTTATATATTATGTGAGTTTTACCTCAATAAAGAAAAAGCTATAAAAAGGGTACTAGTCTCAAGTAGTTCTCGACCTGGTTGAGAAGGAGTTAGAACTAACATAGAAAATTAGGTACGGGCAGCCCTCACTTTGCATGGCGGTTTAAAACCATAACATGGCTATGCAAGCTGAAACCATGCAAAGAGAGCTTAGTAGTCAGCTGGAAAAATTAATATGGTAGCCTTAAAAAATTTGTTTAAACATTAAGAATATTTGTATTATTGGTTACAAATGTAAAAACATTGCAAGTGAAATAAAAATAGTAAAACTAATATTTGTTTAGTATGGTATAATTTAAAATATTAAAAACATTAAGAATTAATGTGTTTTTTTAAAATAAAAAATGTATCCACAGTAGTTTGGACAGTGCTTGCCTTGTTTTCTTGGTATGACTTCTGCTATGAAAAACCCATCTTTTCTATGCCTTTGCAAGTTTTCATGCTCCTTTCTCAGTTTGGATCAGCTTCTAACATTTATACTTTGTATTTTCACTGTCATGAAGTATCTGTGAAGTTTGTTGTTGTTGTTTTTTTTTTGTTGGCCACACCTTTATTCTTTTTATCACAACCACTTTCTTTGTCCATGTCAATAAGTTTGCCTTCATTAAGTCCCTCTGGCTGCACATCTAGAATCTCAAGAATGGCATCAAGGTTCCCCTGGTCAGCTATTTCTTCTGTGACTCCATCCACATCTGATTCTACTTTCACTTCCAGTGCCACCAATTTTCATTTCTTTGCTACATATTCATCTTTACTGATTAGTTCCCTCTTTGGATAATCCAGTTTTGTAAACTTGCTTAGGTTGATTGAGGAACAACGAGTCATACCACTAACCCGCTTTGCTGTCATCATGTGAACTGATAACACAGGCACATTGACCAATGACCAACAGACTGCAGGAGGTGACGTGGCTGCTCACTGATTGTGATGTAGGGCTCTAACTAAACTTGAACTAGAGTTAGCAGCACAGTTTTACTTTATGCAATTACTCACAGTTAACATGCCATGGAACTGAAATTGGAACCATGTTGTTGGAGAAATTGATGTTATTTAACTAAACCATGATAATTGTAATTTGTGCAAATCAGATCCTTGCAAAGCAAGGACTACATGTACTAAAATTATTCAGTATTGAGTAACATTGAAACAGAATTTTGGAGGTTGGTTTAATGAGCTTTTCAAATGATGATTTGGATTTAGTTAAGGATTAAAGTGTTCCTTGTGGTGCAACAGTGTGGACATAGGCATGGAGGAGGGAAGTCACATGGGGGAAGGGGGTCAGTGAACAGATTACCCGAATGTAACAAAGTTCACTCTTACCAGACTGTGACAGGGCTTGAAATGTAGGCGTGGAAAACATTTTACTATTTTTTTTTCTAGAACTGTAAACTGGAAAAAAATCCACTAAAATAAAAACTCATGGTTAATTGAAGGAGAAAATCTGAGTTTTTACCTAGGTTTTCTTGTTCATTCCGTATCTAATCTTTGGCAGGTCAGGAGCATGAGTTTCCTCATTTACAAAATGAAGGTGATCATACTTAGTCCGAATGGCTGAGTGAAACTAAGAAAAACATATGACTGTCCATTCTTTGGTCAGTATTTACTAAGTGCCTGCTTTGAGACAGGAGCTGTGCTACAGACTTCTGTCACAGAGATGACATGGCATTGGCTCGCCCTGTAAGGGTTAGAGGATGGAAGGTAGGAATCAACCTGGAAACACAAAAATTACTGGACAATCTGGTAGATGCTGTAAAAGAGGTAATAGGAAATAGTTGAACAGGAAGCAATTATGAAAAATATCATAGCATTTTAGGAAGAATTCTACGGCGGCTCCTTGAAGGATGAATTAAAGAGGAATGGATGTCTAGTGTTAGGGAAGAGTTTGTAGCTGTCTTTATTGATCCCAGGTCTAGAGTCAAACCCTCCAGGGAGGCACTGAAGTGGATTGGAAGAAATGTTTGGTGTTAAGGAGGTCAAGTACTGGAAGTCCAGAGTGATCTGTGGATCATTACATCCATAGTACAGTTCCCAAGATTGATGGCAAGATTAATCCTCATTTTAATAAATACATTACATATGAAAATAAGTTCTTGATAGTTAAGGAGACTGCTTTCAATTCTTGACTAGTTACCATAGCCTGGAAGACAGATTTCAAGAAGCGGTAGGGGTGTTCATCACCTGTAGCATCCTACATCAGAACTTCACTAACTTCAATGTGCGTAAAACCAGCTGGAATCTTGTTAAAAATGCAGAATCTGATTCAGTAATTCTGGAGTGGGACCTGGGATTCTACATTTCTAAAAATCTCACAGGTGATAGCCATGTTGCTAGTCCACTGGCCTGCCTGCCCCTGGGTAGCACGGTGCTACATTTTTCAGTGACAGCTTCAAGTTTAATAATTTCTCCTCCTCAAATCCCACTGAAGTGCTGGAAAAACTGTTTTACAATTTTTGTAGGAACCATAATGGAAAGAAAATAATAAACTAGGTTACTTATCATTTATTATGTCTCTAATAATAAACCAGATATAAGAATCTTAGTTTCTTAAAATGTTTATAATTATTCTGTCCCTGTTACTTGTTTATTCTTTGGAAATATGAAATAGTGGTTACTTACATCCAGCTCCATAACCAACTTTACTGAGCAGCAATAAAATTGATAGCTGAAGTCTAACAGGCCACTAATATGTTACTCCTTTTTTCTTTTATTTAATATAAAAATTTATTTATTTTTAATTGAAATGTATTGATTATGCATATTTATGGGGTACAGAATTATATTTTGATACATGTATATAATTAAATCAGGTAGCAAATTTATCATCCTCCAAACTTATCATTCTTCGTGTTGAGAACACTTGAGACCCTCTCTTTTAGCCATTTGAGAACATTCAATAAATTATTGTTAATTACAGATACCTAGCTCTACTGTATGCCACTAGCACTTTTTCCTATATTGCTATAATTTTGTGTTTATTAACCAAACTCTCACTATCTCCTCTTGCCCCTCCTCTTCCCAGTCTCTAGTAACCATGTGATAGAGTTTGGATGTGTTGTCCCCCTAAATCTCATGTGGAAATCTGATCCGCAATAAGACAGTGTTGGATGCTGTTTGAATCATGTGGGCAGATCCCTCATGAATGGATTAATGCTCTCCCTGTAAGGGGTGAGAGTTCTGAGTGAGTTCTCGCTCTATTAGTTCCCACGAGAACTGGTTGTTTAAAAGACCCTGGCACCTCCTCTCTCTCTCTCTCTCTCTCTTGCTTCCTCTCGCCATGTGATCTGCTTGTACCCACCGGCTGCCTGACACTTTCCACCATGAGCAGAAGCAGCCTGAGGCCCGTGCCAGATGCAGCTGTCCCAGAATCATAAGCCAAATAAGTCTCTGTTTTTATAAATTACCCAGTCTCAGGTATTTCTGTTATAGCAACACAAATGGACTAATACACCATGATTCTACTCTACATTTCTAAAAGTTCTACTTATTATTTCTTTCTGGCTCCCACATATGAGTGAGAATATGTGGTATTTATCTTTCTGTGCCTGACTTATTTCACTTAATATAATGTCTTCCAGGCTCATCCGTGTTGCTGCAAATGACAGGATTTCATTCTTTTCCATGGCTGAGTAGTATTCCATTGTGTATATATATACCACATTTTCTTTATCCTTTCATCTTATGATGAATAACTAGGTTGATTCCATATCTTGGCTGGTGTGAATAGTGCTGCAATAAACACAGGAGTGCAGGTATGTTAATTTCTTCAGCATGCTAATTTCCTTTCCTTTGGATAAATACCCAGCAGTGGGATAGCTGGATTATATGGCAGTTCTACAATTTTAGTTTTAAAGGAATCTCCATAAGTTTTCCAAAATGTCTGTACTGATTTACATTCCCACAAATAGTGTATGAGTTCCTCTTTCTCCACAGCCTCTCCAGCATTGATTATTTTTTGTCTTTCTGATAATAGCCATTCTAACTGGGGTGAGATGATATCTAATTGTGGTTTTGATTTGCATTTCCCTGATGACTAGTGATGTTGAGCATTTTTTATATACCTGTTGCCATTTGTATGTCATCTTTTGAGACATCTTTTCAAATGAGATTATTACTTTTTTTTTTCTTGCTGTTGAATTTTTAAATTCCTTATATATTCTGGATATTAATCCCTTGTTGGATGAATAGTTTGCAAGTATTTTTTCCCATTCTTCTGGTAGCCTCTTTGCTCTATTCATTAGTTCTTTTGCCGTGCAAAAGCCTTTATTTTGATGTAATCTCATTTGTCTGCTTTTGCTTTTATTGACTGTGCTTTAGAAGTCTTCTCCATAAAGTTTTTGCCCATACCAACGTCTTGAAGTGTTTCCCTTATGTTTCCTCTTAGTAGTTTTATAGTTTCAGGTCTTTAATCCATTTTTTAATTTTAATTTTAATCCAATTTAAATCCATTTAGTGTTAAGTCTTTAACCCATTTTGAATTGAATTTGGTTTATGGTGAGAGATAGGAGTCTAGTTTCTTTCTTCTGCATACGAATACCCAGTTTTCTGAGCACCATTTATTGAAGAGGTCATTCTTTTCCCAGTTTATGTTCTTGACACCCTTTTCAAAGATCATTTGGCATAGATACATGGATTCATTTCTGTGTTCTCTATTCTGTTCCATTAATCTGTATATCTGTTTCTATACCAGTACCATGATGTTTTGATTATTGTAGCTTTGTAGCTTTTTCATATAGTAACTTAACTCACCAAAGCACTGGTGGCAACAGGAAAAAAAAGTGATAGATAATAATTTGACTAAATTTGCCTTTCATAATAACTAACATTAATAAAAATAGAATATTTAAAATTTTTAGTTTTCTAAGGCATTGATTCTTACTAGAATTTTAGAAGTTTAAGAATGAGTCATATACTACTCAAAGGAACATTTACATATATTTTAAATGCATTCTTGACCTTCAAAAATGATTTCATGAATCACATGGCCATCATATTATTTGATGCATGTCAATTTTTAAAAACTAGGATACTAGTAGTAAAAAGTGAAATGGTATTAAAAATCAAAGGAGTAGGCTAATTAAGTTATTTGAGGAAATCAAAAAGTGATGTAGAAACAATGAAATATTAGAAATAAACTTTAAAAGATGGGGAATTTTTTAAGATATTGAAAAAGATTATTATACACTTATCACTTTTTATGTATTTGATGTGTTTCAATCCATTTTAGGAGCCCCATTTTTGGCAAGTGGGAACGCTTCAAGTTGCTCCTGTGCCCTAAAATGTGACCCTGTTATTCTTCCATGGCTTTGTTGCTTTTCTAACAAGATGTCCAGGCTCATCTTAAGCGTTTCTTTCCCTAGACTTGGAATCATCGTGGCAACATCTTTTTTTTTTTTTTGAATCTGAAGTAGTAGGGAAAAGCTCTGAAAGGGAGAGGAAAGGACATGAGCAACGGCTGAGGTAGGAGAATGCTCTGTGGGTCCAGTTGTGATGGCCGTGAAGGGTTAGAGCAGAGGAAGATTGAAGGCAGAGCATGGGGTAGGGAATTGGACCTAAAAACTGCAGGCAATAGTGAATTATCTTATGATTATCATTTAACATTTTTGAACATATGGATGACTTAATTGCAATTAAATTTTAGGAATGCCGATTTAAAGATAATATGTTAGATGAGAATATATTGCAAAGAAGTCAGTTACAGGGTTATTACAATAAATGAACAAAAGTTGATGGAAATTGCAGTCGAGTTGGGCAAAATTGGATAGATGTGAGATATTTTAGTGGTAATATTCACAATATTTGGCTACTTAGCAAAAATTAGGCATCAAAAACATTAACGAACTTTGTAGTCTAGAAAAATAGTCTTTCAACAGACTATTGGGAGGCCAGGAAGAGCAACTGGACTTGTGGGGACACTAACATTTAGAACATAATAAGGTAGGTAGGTGTCCAAATACATATGTCCAGAAACCACTGGAAACTTTAGTCTAAAGCTGAGGAGAGACAAGAGAGATATTTGACAATCTTTGATATTAAGATTGCCATAAGCCCATGGAAATGAATATTAATTTGAGAGGTTGCACAGAAAGAGAAAAAGATGGCTCTTTAGAGAATGTTGCATACTCCTTATCATTTAAGGGGAAGGAAGACTGTGAAGAGTTGCTGAAGGGGACTAACAAGGAGACTTCATGGAGTTAGGAGGAATTGAGATAGTTTGGTAAAACGTGTAATAAGAGGAGGGGTTCTCAAGGATGAGCCAGAACTCAATTGAAAAATTGAGTAGAATGGGCTGGCCCGGTGGCACACTGGAGAGTGCACCACTTGGGAGTGCAGCGGCGCTCCCGCCGAGGGTTCAGATCCCATGTGGAGACCGGTTCCCACTCACTGGCTGAGCGCGGTGCGGGCGCAACACTGAGGGTTGCAATCCCGTTGCTGGTCCCTCGGTTCCCACTCACTGGCTGAGTGCGGTGCGGGCGCAACACTGAGGGTTGCAATCCCGTTGCTGGTCCCCGGTGCGGGCGCAACACCAAGGGTTGCGATCCCGTTACCAGTCAGTAAAAAAAGACAAAAAAGAAAAAAAAAAAAAGAAAAAAGAAAAATTGGGTAGAAGAGGAAATTGGGGGGAAAAGTAATTTTGTTTTGCAATTGTTCACTCATCAATTTAAAAGGGGGCGCAACACCAAGGGTTGCGATCCCGTTACCAGTCAGTAAAAAAAGACAAAAAAGAAAAAAGAAAAATTGGGTAGAAGAGGAAATTGGGGGGAAAAGTAATTTTGTTTTGCAATTGTTCACTCATCAATTTAAAAGGGTATAGGTAGAATATCCCAAACATGGGGCTGGCCAGGAACTCTGTACCTGAGTTAACAGAGTTAAGAGTTTGAAGTGGGAAATCCCTATAGCCAAACAAGACCTGACACATGTTGCATCTGGGATGGTTTATCATAGGCGAGCCAGTGACTAGGCATGAACAGCATCCAAAGGCTAGATCCAGGATGTCAACAGGTGGTCAAGAACTACAGACAAGGCAGATACAGCAGATTCTCAGTGCGTGGTGTGGATAAGCAAACAATGTCCAGAGTGGATAGATATTATTGTCGAGTAACATGGCTGGAAATTCTTTAGCTTTCCTTTAGTGCCATGTCTCAGTATTAGCTTGTGGCTCTTAAGCACAGTTTTGGAAGTGGTGAATAGGAAGTTTGCTAAGTGAGCAGATGAGAAATTAGAATTAGCAGAACTGAGTACTTTTGCAAGAAGTTTTTCAGTGAAGGGAAGGAAGAGATAGTGTCTTCGGGATCAAGTAGGCTCAAGGAAAGATATTTATATTAGGTTAAAGGACAGTTGAACACATTTATAGACAGAGGAAAAAGATTCTAGAAAACTGGGGATATGAGGATGGAAGCAAGAGGAGATAAGTTTGGAAAGAGACAGAAAAAAATGACAACCCAGTGAACAGAAAAATATAGCTCAAACCAATTAAAATTTCCAAACACTGGGTCTATTTTGCCATTTGATTTTCAAGGTGCTATGGTGTTTACCATGCTACAGGACCTAATTTATAAGTAGTCAAAGTTTATATTGGTAGAATGAATAGGCAACTGGCTTAGACTCTAGGTGAAATGCATCAAGATTTCATTTACAAAGATTTCACCACTTGCTCCTGATTTTTGGCAGAGGCTCTCTGGACTGATTGGTGGGTTTGCAATGAGAAAAGGGTACTTTCATATTCAATTTCCCTTTAGACCATGGGCATGGATATTTCATATAGTTGCCAAAAAGTTTGGTTCACTCTTTGGCCATGGAAGAAAGAAAAGGGACTGTCCCTGTTAGAGACTGAGTATGTGTGCTAATCTCAGGAGCATGATGTCTCACTTGCCAGGCTCTATCTCCCTCGGAAATGGAAAGGTACATTTTCAGGACCACTATTTAACAACACTTGAATATATCACCCAGAATCATTATTTAGCTGGTACACAATTTCCAGTGAAACGAATTAATTAAATGTCATACTTATTTTCTGTAAATCATATATCTTGTAGACAACTTCTCAGGTTATCTTCCTGACACTGGATTTTAACTAATCCATGTAAGAATGGTTATATCCAATTAGGTTGAAATATTTACCTATTTAGTCAGAATGCATAGTTCATTTGCCAAGAATGCAAATGCTATTGGAAAATATTGTCATGAACAATAAATATATTTTTTTCCTTAAATTTGACTTCTTATACACCAGGTGTTTTTGTTCTGAGTCTGTGAGAGGGAAAAACTCCCCTTATTTTATTTGTTTTTACTCTGGCTAGATTATATGTACTTCAGGAGAATCTCAGCATCAGAAATTATTTTTTGGAAAGTAAAATTGTTGTATAAATTATTTCCAGAAGGTACACAAACTATCTTGATGAAAGTGACAACCTCAGACACCTTTAAAATTCTCTGGTGATCTATAGAAGCTCACAAAGGATATAAAAATAAAAAGCTTGAATGGAGCTGTCTTTTCCTCCCACTCACTCTTCACATTCTTTTCGGTCAGTTTGAACTGAGGCTGCTTGTGGGGTTAATTCCTTGACTGTTCTGTCAAATGTTAGGCTCTGGTACACATACTTGTGAATATATGAACAACTGTTTTTTAATAACCTGCCAAGAAGCTATAATCTTCCCTTGCAGTCCCCTGGGATTTAATTAGAATGGTTTTCCACAGCCTGACATGTTTATGGGGCATAGGTAAAGAGACAGTTCATAAAACTGTCAATTTCCTGAGAAATTAAAGAAAAATTGGGCTGCTTAGTGCTTTGGCAATTCTGTGCTGCTGATACTAGTGTTGCAAGAAATGAAATCAAAGGAAACATAACAAGATACTGATGCATTAGGTATGGGCGGGTTAAAAATAATGTACAAGGGCATTTGTCAATTTGAATGCATAAAGAGGCAGGTGGAGACAGCAAAACTACACTGGAGTAGCCCGACTTTGGGGTGTTTGGGAACGAGGAGGTGAACACCGAACAATAATTTATTTGCATTTGGAAGATTAATAAGTTTGCTTCTTAATAGATGCGATGAAGAAATGACTTCTAGGGAGAATGTAGAATCTCCCTGCAGGGATGGTAATGTAATGAGTGGTGTTTTCACTTGGGGATTCTTCATTTAAACTATCTTTTCCTCCTCTAGGTAAGTAAAAGTTATTAATCTTACATAGACTGTGTCTTAAGAGAACCAAGTTTGTTGAAACGAATGAACCAAATGTAAACTGGTCAGGCCTCTTTTTGCACTCTTTCACCAGGTTCTCTGTGGCAGCTACTCAGGAGCATGACACCGAATTTTTTCGGGTACTGCACCTGGTTGCAGTAGGAAATAGAGCTAGGGGTAGCACCACATGGTCTTGAGTATTAGGCACAGCCGAGGAGTGTTCTTCGGCTACTACAGGGAGGACTGATATTCAAGGAAGGCCTACTTCATCTCAGGGGCTCTACTTGGCAACTTTTGCCATGGAATTCTCCCAACTGTGTTACGAAGTGTGTACTGTATTATTAATCTCATTTACACAGGAGAAAAAGGACGCATACAGATGTTAAGCAATCTGTCCAATCTGTTGCTTTTTTAAAAAGCAAGTACAAATGGCGGAATATGTACAAAATATGTAGATTTCAAAGAAGAGGAAGTCTCAAACATTGAGTGTTGCCAAAACAGCAGTGCCTTGAGTAGCAGTCATTGCCCTGTATGTTCTCAAAGCCCCCATCATGGCAAATCACTTGAGCGGGTCTCCTGGACATAGGTGACATTGCTATGTATGCTGCAGAGAGTAAAAAGCAGAGCTGCGAGACTGAAGGTCGCTGTGGTGTTCTTGCCTCGTTCCTGGAGTGTTCATCTCTACTGTCTCAGTAGTCCAACTCACGTCCTATGAGTTTTATTCATCCACACATCTACTCATTTACTGATTTAGTGTTGTTTTTGCAAATACTGTACAAGGGACTTGGAGTTCGAAACTAACTAAGACACTGTCTTGTTTGCATAGTGGAAGGTAACAGGCTTTAGAGTCAGATGACTTGGGTTTGAGATTCTGTCTCTACCACTTGGTAGTGATATGCCATGATTATTACCTGACTTCATGTTGTTCAGTTTTATCACAGGAAAAGTAGGAAAGTAGGAAAAATAATACTTATTTCAAAGTTTGGGTAGACACAATATTAGTTTTATCTTCTTGTTTTTCAAGACCTAAATTAATGCTATTTGTTGACATGATAAAAACAAAACATGATATTTTAATGTTATTTAATAAATGCTTAACAGAGGTATAAACTGGACCTTATAAGGAAGAATAGATCCTTCCTGGGATGTTGAGGAAGTCTTTGCAAAATAGATGATACGTGAACAGCATAAAAAGATTTTCAGATCTTCTTTTGAGATTAAGGAGGAAGGAAGTTTATGGGTAATCAAGAAAACATGGGCCATACCATGTTATTGAAGCACAGTGTGTGTGTGTGTNTATGGGTAATCAAGAAAACATGGGCCATACCATGTTATTGAAGCACAGTGTGTGTGTGTGTACATGTGTGTGTGTATGTGTGCACTTGTGTGAGTGAGACAGGAGAAGTGAGGAAATGAAAAAGCATCAAAAGTTGAAGACAGGTTGGGTCCCAAGCTCTTTTATACTAATACTTTATTCTGCTGGAATGGTAGGCCACTGAAGGATTTTAATCAATGAAGTTAGAAGAAAAGATTTGTATAGCTTCAACAAGTATTTCTAATTGATGATAATAGTCTAATTCTACGCCACTTATGTGTTGATGTCATTGACCCTGTACATAAATAAAGCTGCTAATGTCAAGTATGAGAAACATATAAACAGTGCTAGCAAATGATGTATAACCAGTGGGGTGATTATATTAATCTTTTAATTACTTCTTACAACAGAACCCCAATGAGTGGTTTGGAGAAGAAATATTGAAATAAAAAGCTTATTGAATAATATAGCCTATACTAGAATATGGTCTTGATTTAAAAGTATTTAGGGACTTATACCAAATCATGGACACTATGGAGTGATAAAGGCCTCACAACACAATTTTGTATGACTTCACAAATCAAAAGCCCTGCCAACACAGGAAATTATCTAGAGTTAAATGCTCATAATTAATGCAATGTTATACTTACAATTTTGTAATGATAAAAATAATTTAGCATTCTGTACCTTCTGTGTGTGTGTGTGTGTACATGTGTGTGTGTATGTGTGCACTTGTGTGAGTGAGACAGGAGAAGTGATGAAATGAAAAAGCATCAAAAGTTGAAGACAGGTTGGGTCCCAAGCTCTTTTATACTAATACTTTATTCTGCTGGAATGGTAGGCCACTGAAGGATTTTAATCAATGAAGTTAGAAGAAAAGATTTGTATAGCTTCAACAAGTATTTCTAATTGATGATAATAGTCTAATTCTATGCCACTTATGTGTTGATGTCATTGACCCTGTACGTAAATAAAGCTGTTAATGTCAAGTATGAGAAACATATAAACAGTGCTAGAAAATGATGTATAACCAGTGGGGTGATTATATTAATCTTTTAATTACTTCTTACAACAGAACCCCAATGAGTGGTTTGGAGAAGAAATATGGAAATAAAAAGCTTATTGAATAATATAGCCTATACTAGAACATGGTCTTGATTTAAAAGTATTTAGGGACTTATACCAAATCATGGACACTATGGAGTGATAAAGGCCTCACAACACAATTTTGCATGACTTCACAAATCAAAAGCCCTGCCAACACAGGAAATTATCTAGAGTTAAATGCTCATAAGTAATGCAATGTTATACTTACAATTTTGTAATGATAAAAATAATTTAGCATTCTGTACCTTCTTTCATCTAAGGGTCTAAAGTAATGCATTATCATTAACTAATTAAAATCCTTCTGGTATCCCAAGGATAACTAAATGGAATATTTAAAACTCAATACTTTATGTAAAGTAAGTTTAGTCTGCATGTGAAACTATTGGAAAATAAATAAGCGGTGAGGAGGGGAAAAATAAAAGGCATTTAGTTGGGTTGGGATTGGTCTAGAGTATTAATATTAACTTATTTTTCAAAATGTACTTCTTGTATTAAATGTGGGTGCCATTTCCAGCAAGTTGGTGAGGAGGGGAAAAATAAAAGGCATTTAGTTGGGTTGGGATTGGTCTAGAGTATTGATATTAACTTATTTTTCAAAATGTACTTCTTGTATTAAATGTGGGTGCCATTTCCAGCAAGTTTGTCAGAGCACTTTTGAATTGCACTGATTCTGGAGGACAAGTGATCCCAAGAAATAGTAACTCTGCATATTAGGTCCTGTTAGGGGATCACCTATATCTCAGTGGCAGAGAATCAAGTCCTTTAAGGAAATGCTTTGGCCTCAATAGGTGATAAGAAAGTAGAGGCAAAAATAACCCTTGCAATGATCACCCCAAAAAGCAGAATTTGATTCTGTATGTCCAATTATATTATATTACTATTCTACAAGTAACATTTGCAGTTCTAAGTTCTACTATACTTTATTATTATATGGTAATGTATTGTAAAGTGAATCAGCATTTATTCTGGCACACAGATAATATAGCATGTGTTCAAAGAATGTTACTGTTCTGAGTTCATTTCAAGCAGAAATTTATTCTTTCCCCCAGAAAAGTTGTTTAGCTTGTTAAAATTATTTAATAAAAAGTATAAACCTACTGAAAATTTTAAACTGGTCATATCTTTTAATCTGTTTTCCAAAGCACAGAGTTCTCACTAATTCTAATCTACACTTTTGACCTAAGGTTTTGACCTGCAGGACACTAATGTATAGCTTGTTGCTTTATATCATTTTCAAACAATTCATTGCAGAAAATTAATATTGAATGTAACGATAAGATATTTTAAGTCTTGGTCTTGGGATTTCTAAGTTATGTATATACCATAACTGTGAAAGAGTTGAATTTAGTATATACAGTATAAATGATACTGTTCTTATTATTTTGCAGTCATAGTACACAAATTAGGTAAGTGTATCTATTATAATACATTTATTAAAAAAACTCATTATATAACAAGCATTCTTCTAGTACATCCAACTTTTTTTTTCTGCGTGTTTTATTTTCTTTCTTAAAGATAAAATAACCAAATCCACCTTGTCTGTGTGATTTTGTTTTCTTCTTTTTCTTTTTCCTCAATTATAACTTTTCTATTGCTCTTTCCCACAGAGCACAGCATTTACTTTTATTATATAATCTGTTATTTCCTCCCACATTTTGTTGATCCTTTTCTCCCAAGTCTTCAAAATCATTATTGTTACTCCTAGGAAATGTATAAAAAGTCATTAGATATAGATTTTGTGTGATTTGTCTTTCACAAGCAGTCATCAGAAGGAAATACTTTAGCAGCCCAGGATATTATGTTTTTATTTCTTGCTAGATTATTTAACTTCTTGTGTCTTTTTCATTTTTTTTGAGTTACTAAAACCCCTATTGGTTTTTATACATTCATAAAATAAAACCAACTAAACATCTGATCTCTCTCTCTCCCTCTCTATATGTGCATATATGTAATATATGAGTATGAATATATATGTATATACACACACAGAACACGTAGTGAAAAATAAAGAATGAACATTTATAGGCAGAAATAGAATAAAAGAGAAAAAATGGAAGTCAAGAAGAGATGTGCTAAAGGTCACCAAAGTAATAGAGAGAATTCATTCAGATCAAAGAAAGTTGGGAGTTATTTGACAGTGTTTAATAAGAAGCAGCTGCACTGGGAAGTCTTCTGTAATAACTTATTCTTCTTTTGACTTGCAGAGTACTGAGCTGTCTCCAAAGAATTCAGATTATCAAATGTGGCCATGCTTCTCTGATTTCCTTTGCCTATTCAAGTCAGGAGATGTGATGCAATGTGATGTGTCGAGGTATATGTGATCTAAGTGTCAGTCTCTATAAGTACACTGCTCCATGATCCTAGGGCGAAGACCTACAAAATACGTTTTTGGTGGAACAGAAATAGTGTTGCTTTTCCTGTACTTCCCGTGGCTGCTGTAGATGGAAAGCAATGAATTCAGAATTTTCACGTCGGCCAGGCCATCTTCTTCTCAGCCAGCTTTGCCTTGGGCACCCTGCATATTGTCACATGAGATCTATATTTCATTTATTCTTAAATTTTTGCAGCTAAAGGACCGTGGTTGAGGGTTGAAATCTCTGCCACACACCCAACCTTACTAGTTTCTACTGCCCCTAAAAAATATCCATCAGAACTTGCTAGAATTTATTGTTAGAATGAATGGCCGCCTTTTTCATGAGTTTCCAATGCTGTGAGGTCTGGTTTTATCAACTATCCAGGAAAAGTAATAACTTCAGATTGTTCACTTGCCAGCTTTCCATTTTTCTGAGGTAGGCATTTAATGCAATAAATTTNTGCTCAAGGCCTTCAGGCTTCCCATGTTCCCTCTCTTTTCCCAGCAAACACATGTGACAGCGTCCTCATACGTTCCTCTTCTCTCCATTTTCAAGGAAGAAGTGTCCCTTCTCAGGTGTAAGGTGTGATGCTAATTTCTCTACTCTACCCCAGCTCCATCTTTTCTTGCATATTCTGGGGTCTGCCTTCAACAACCACCTTGTCTCCTTTTTTTTACTTAACTTCTCTTTCACGTTCCACAAAAGGAAATCAAGTTGCACTCCATTTAAATCTCCCTTAAGCTTTGTGATCTTTGGAAAATTTCATATTTATACAAAGTAGAGAGAATAGAATAATGACACCCCATTTAAGCAACGCTGAACTTCAGCAATCACCAACTCANTTGGTGATGGGACACAATAACTAACTACATTGTATATTGACAAAATAAAAAAAAAAAGTAATAACTTCAAGTCCTTATCGAATGGTACACAAAAATCATTAACAGGTCAACTGAGGGACTCTCAATCACCAAAAAGTGATTCTCAGGGAATATTTGTGAGAACTTTTACTAGATATTGTGAGAAACAGGAAAAAAAAAATTAAAAAGCTGAGTTAACAACGGAAGTATTCACTGGCCTTCAAATTCCGTATTAACAGGAAGTCTTAAGTTCAAAGGTACAGGTTCTGTTCTGTGTCACTGACATCACAGAATGTGGTCAAACTGGAGGAAAAGACTCGGACATTGTCTGGTCATCTCCTCATCTCCCCCGTTTTTTCAGCAGCTAAGTAGTTTAAGTGAATTGCTCAAGGCCTTCAGGCTTCCCATGTTCCCTCTCTTTTCCCAGCAAACACATGTGACAGC
>NW_007732479.1:77392-81955 GCF_000696425.1 Galeopterus variegatus | reverse complement strand
GTGTTGAATCAAGATTCAAAAGGATCATATTGTGCAATTCGTTGATGTGTCTCTTAAGTCTCCACTCTCACTTTGCAACGTATTTGTTGAAAAATTGGTGTCATTTGTTGTGTACTTTTGGTAAATTAGTGGTTGAATCTAGAGCCTTGATCAAATTCAAGTTTGCTGTTTCTAGCAAAAGCTATTTTTTTAGACAATGTCCTATACTTCGATTAATAGGTGGATAGTGTCTGGGTGTCTCTCTTGTGTTGGATGGAGCCAGTTGACCAGATTCAGGGAAACAGCACTGGGGGCGGGGGCAGTCGGAGTGGCCTGCTTTGGGGTGTACGCAGTAAGGGGTGCTTTGCCTACAGTGATTTGAATCCTAAACAGAATTTAAAGACAATAATAAAGCTAACTAAAAGTTGGTATGCATTTTATTATTACTAAGGCCTCCAAATTTTTTTTAAATTTTAATTTATCAATATAGTTGATTTTTGTGTCCCTTTACCAATTCTTCCGTTTCCTTCCTTCCTCTCCCCCATAAGGCCTCCAATTCTAAATAATATCTCTGAAAATAAAATTCTGTTGGACTAAATTCTAAACAATTGCTGTGGTTACTGGTGAGTTTTAATAATATAAATGTCAGCTTCAAATTCACATAGTTTTATTACTTATCCTTTAGTAAATATTCTGTTCTAGGAGTAAATTCAGAGAAGTTCAGTTACACAGTCGGCCTCACACATGAGCATTGGGCTATATGTTTTAATTTTGAGAATAATTTTGTAAGGGTTTAGATTCATTAGAGCTTGTTATTTGTTCAGTCTGTGTCTCTAATGCCTCTGGTGCTACATGGTCCTGTGTTCAATTCTAAATCAATAATCGTATCATAGCCATGGTAAAGAGGAAAATGCAAGTTACTCAGTTCTGTTGTTTTTTGAGACCACTTGAAGTTATTTGTTCCTAAACCGCCGCCCCCCCCAAAACAGAGTGTGAATTGCAAGGAGTCATAACTTAGTTTGGTAACTGCAAATTTGAGTTCAGATATAATATTTTATTGTATTTGATTTGCATGTTTAAAATGGAAATTTATTCTTTTCAATTGTTATAATACTAAAGAATGTGTTTGTATAGGAAGACAGGATAAATGGTTGGTTCTTTCTTTTTATTTACTCGTTTTCAAAATAATAAGTTGGTTCCCTATCATCATATGATACTAGTTTCTTTTTTAAATTATTAGGAGCTCATTGATTTAAATAGATCTGATCTGTTTTATAACACATTAAATCAATTGCAGTCAGGTTTCAATTATTCTTCTTATCAATGCCTCAAGTGTCCATCTTTGGCTAATATAAGAGTGTCTTCAAGTTAGCTCCTGAGTCCTTTTGATATGACCTTAAAGTCTCTGATAGTTTTCTTGCTTTTTGGTGTAACAAGATGTTTTCAGGCTCATTTTACACATTTCTTGTTCCAGGATTGGCATCAGTTATATTTCTCCAAAGAGTACGGGTTTCTTTTAGTGGGAAATAGTGTTTAGATACAGTAATCTGAGCACTAATGGTGTCTATTGCTATAGTGTAGGTAATGGTTTCTAGGCATTTTCAGTGGATAGAGCTTGGTAAACAATTCTAAGGTAAGGTGCACTGTAAGTTCACACCGATCTTTCCAAATCAAATTCAGGATTTCAAGATTTTTGCTTGCCCTTATTCAGTGTTATATCTCCAACTCACAATGAAAATCCCAGTTCTCAATAATGCCAACATAAATAATACTAATTTGCTTTATTACATAATTCATGCACAACAGTCTTAGGATTTAATATTTTATCCTAAAATATCCCTACCATCCATACTATGCTTAGTAAAAACAAAGAGTTTTTTCAGTTATTTTTGACCGTAGTTTCTCTTCCAGTAGGGATGTACAGTCATATCACATGTTTTAAAGTCACTTGAAAAAAATTCCTTTTTTCTAATTATGTCAACTTGAAACATATTTAAGTTCACTTTTTTCATTTGACTTTAGATATTAGATTGCTTTTAACATTTAATTTTGGTTTATGACTATGTAATTTACATGGTTGCAAAACAAATTCTACAGAGCAAGGTTCATATATTCAAAGAAGTCTAGCTTCTCCTCCTGTACTTGTCTACTTCGACGTCCTCTACCTTTCATCTTCAGATGTCATTATTTAAAAATTCTGGTTTATTCTTTGATCTTAGTATAAACAAATGTTGATTTATGCTCCCATTTTTAATACATGCAAATATAAACAATAGCATATGACACAGAGTTTTCTGCCCCTTGGGCATGTCTCTGAAGGTCTCTCATATCAGATTATCGCTAATATAAGGGTAATGACAACTACTTCGAGAGTTTCAGTGTGTGTTAAATGAAATATTGTGTATGAAATGCTCACTATAGTTCCTGACACATGTAAGTAACAGGTGCACATGAATTGTTGGTTTTCTTTCCTCTCTGAAATCTATGAATTTAAATTCCTCTACATTTAAAGGACCTCTTCCATGAAGCCGGCTCTGCTTTGCAAGCTTTGTGAACCACAAATGCCAACCACAGTATTCAACTTCGGTTTTCTCACTAATGATGCCTCTTATGATTAATGCGAAATAATCAAAATTTCCTCAAAACCTAGCTAAGAACATGGAAAAACAATTATTAAATTCATCTTAGTGTTGTTTTTCTAGTGTATTTTAGTTTCCCTGAACATGTGTATGTATAAATTGAGGTAAAATGTCTGAACATCAGATTAACTTGAATATTCAAAGGAGCTGGGATTCCAAGTTGGACTTCCCAATCTTCTTAAGACTGTGGGTTTCCCAAACTTCTTCAGACTTAGGACTTAATTAAAAGTTGAAATGGGGGTTGTGAGCTATTCTATTCTTGGTGGATCTTAGGTCTGTGGGTAGGATATATTCATTTATGTACTTTGGTCCATACAGTCTTCCAAATCATGGCATAGGTGTAGGGATAGATAATTTTTAAAAACTGTCTTGGAGGGTGTGACTGGGAATTACTACTGTCTGCTGCTCAATCTGCCTCCTCTTTGGCAGAGGCAGTAAGACCTTGTTCTTCTCGGTTCCTTTTCACAGCACAGGAGAACAAGGGATGTGATATCTGCTGACCCTCTGATAGCCCATTACTTTACAAAACAACACTTGTGTACAGCTCTGGGCCAACCACATCTGTCCTTGGCAGTGACAACTGTCTGATTGTTCAGTAGGTACCCCCATTGCTCAGAGAGGGTATGGTGTGATGATGTGCTCTTCACGTCCAGGTAACTGCTTAGCAACCCGTAAGTTTGTCAACACATTCACTGCCTCCAGGAGACAGGACTGGGGATGTGACCATCAGCAAGGACCCCCCAGGCCATTCTGTGACACTGGGCCACTTCCTCTCCCTGCGCTTTACTTTTCTTGTTTCTACAATGCAGTTGTTGTATAGGCAAGTCAGATTTCTTCCAGCTCTAAAATTTTGTGACTCCTGGTCTAGCATGAACCTAATTAACATCAGATAGTGATTATATTGGTGGACATTGTAGCAAAATCCTCATTTTCCCACAAGATTACTTGTGTTTCAGATTTATAGGTCTTTTCCTGTTTAGAAAATAACTTTAAGGGTGTGTGTGTGCTGATATTTATGTTCTTTTCACCTAGTGTATTGGGAAAAAGAACTATAAAAAACTGTTAAGAATGAGTTAAATGGGAGTAGAACAAATTGGATTTTGTTGGATTGAATTATGAATTTGAAAACTCTGTTACTCCTAGTATTCAGACCCATGAAGTTCCTCTTTTCCATGAGAACACTGAAATTTTTTATATCACACGGAAAATATTGTGTAGAAAGGCAAAACCTGCTGCAAACACCGAGCACTTACATGCTGCATGCTTTCAAATGGGTTCTGTCATCTAAACCTTACATTAACTCTGCGTTATGCATTACCATTCCTGTTTCTGCTCTGAAGCTCAGATATGTTAATTTGCTTGTCCAAGATCACACAGCATATAAGGGAATTAGACAGCAACTGGAATTCATAGGGTTGTTCGGAGTTAACGTATTTAAGGAGATTAGAAAAGTACTCAGCACTTAGCAGACACTATGACTGTGACCTATACTTCCCCTTCATTTTCTTTTTCTTCTTATTATTATAATGCTCAATCCCATGATATTTACCTAGTGAAATACAGAGTTGTGATCTCAGGTTTGGCGCTTGGTCGCCTGCATTTCAAGACACATATTGTGTGAGGCTGAGGTCAACCTACCTCCTTGCTCTCTGTGACTCAGGTTTTTTTTTTAAATATATAAAATAAGTAGAGTATTTGTAATTTTGATGAGTGGATATGGAAAATGTGGTATATCTACACAATGGAATACTACTCAGCTATAAAAACGAATGAAATACTGCCATTTGCAACAACATGGATGGACCATGAAAGAATAATATTAAGTGAAACGAGTCAGGCAGAGAAAAAGAAATACCACACGTTTTCACTTATTGGAGGGAGCTAAAGGTGAATGAATCAATTCACACACACACATACACACACACACACACAAACAAACAAACAA
>NW_007732479.1:59314-76594 GCF_000696425.1 Galeopterus variegatus | reverse complement strand
TGATGAGTGGATATGGAAAATGTGGTATATCTACACAATGGAATACTACTCAGCTATAAAAACGAATGAAATACTGCCATTTGCAACAACATGGATGGACCATGAAAGAATAATATTAAGTGAAACGAGTCAGGCAGAGAAAAAGAAATACCACACGTTTTCATTTATTGGAGGGAGCTAAAGGTGAATGAATCAATTCACACACACACATACACACACACACACACACACACACTCTCACACACACACAAAAAAACCAACCAAACAACAACAACAAGAACAACAAAAAACAAAATAACCGGGGGGTGGGGGGAGAGGAAGATATAATAACCCCAATTTTTTTTGAAGTTCTTACAACAAGCAAATGGAGGGGACACACCTGGGTGGGAGGGGGGAGAGGGAGGAGGGAGGGAAGTTTCAGTGATGGGACATAATAATCAACTACATTGTATATTGACAAAATAAAAATAATAAAAAAAAATTAAATGAGTTCATGTGTGTAAAAAACTTCAAACAACTGGCATATGCTACATTTCTTCTTTCATACATTGGTTTTCCAGAAACAATTATTCAAAAGCTACCATTCATGGTGTTATTATAAATAAAGTAGTAGAATTGATGCTAATTAGGAAAAGAGAAGATACTGGTAATACTCATTTTGTCGGTCATATTATTCTTTTGTACAACAGAATGCAAAATGACCTCTCCTGTTGTTTTTATCCTTGGAAACTTACAATTGGTTTAAGTCGGTTTTAGGTCACTGCTTTTTTAAAGTAATTCCTTTGAAAGCTAGTTATGATGATGATAAAAAGATGTCAATTATAAAACAAAGTCTACTTTTTTTCTCAGCAAATGATTTTTCTTTACTTTGAAATGAGGAGATACGTAGTTGACATGCAATATCCTTAGTTAGTTAATTCTGAGACATCCATCTACCCGTTTATTCAATGTTCTTCACCAAGCACTGAGAATTGGTCCACAGAGTGGAAAGAAAATCAGCCTTGGAATGACACACGTACTACTGAGGTGACATTCTGCTTCTTGCTAGCTGAGTGATCCTGGAAAATTTACTGAACCCCTCTGAGCCTCAGTGTTCTCAAGTGAATCATCAGGTTGATAACCCTTTCCTTCAGGTGGGCTCATCAATCCACAAATGTATGAAGGGCAGCAAATTTATTTTCCTCCCAGAATAAGGTGTGAGCACAGCATGGCTTTGATCACCCGCTGCATATGGTCTGGCTCATGATTTTGTTCTGCCTAGAATAGGAGCGTCCTAGACTATATGGCTGGAAATGGCCTTAGACCTCATCTTGTCCAAGTTTCATATTTAACAGATGAGAAAATTTTGGTCCAGACAGGGTATAAGAGACTAGCCTTAAAATCAGATCTGCGAAACTATAATGCATTAGAGTGTTTGCGCCTTTATTTTTCATTTTATCCTTTCCTTCCTATTTCACAATAAAAATGAGTACCTTTACTTATTTATCTTTAGAAAATTACCTTTCTTTGACATTCAATATTCCAGAAAGGTATATTTTTTTCTAGTCCATTTTTTCTTCTTACAGCATATCTTGGGATATTGAAATACCCCATTTTTTGCAAATAAATCTATAAATTTAAAGAAATGCCAATCTAAATCTCTAAAATATACTTTTGGAACTTTATAAGTCAATTATAAAGATTATGTGAAGGCAAGACAGCATTGTTATAGGCAAGAAAAATTTCAAAAGAGAAACAAAGGATAACTTTTTCTACAGATACCAAAATATAATATAAAACTACAGTAAGTAAAATTATGTGATTTTGGTATGGAAATGCAATAATAGACTAATAGAATACACTAGATTCTAGAAAGAGGCTATGACTACAATAAAAATAGTATTTTAAATCAGCGGGAAATCATTTAGTAAATGATGCTCGGGTACTTGGATACACAGATGGATAAAAATTTAGTACTCTACCCAGTACACCTAAAAAAGATAGCCAATAAACTGTTAAAAAATAAAGAATAAGAGAAAAATTGGTCCTATGCATATGTAATGAATATTGCAATCTCGTGTGCTTTTAAAATTGTGTGTGTGTGTGTATCAGAGAAGAAAATCATCAAAGTGAAGAGAAAAGGTTAAAAAATGTTTTTATTTTTGACTCTCTACATGCCTGTATTTTTAATGTTTTTAATTTTTCTGTTACTTTTGTGATTATAAAAGAAAGAATCCAAGTATAAAATCCACTCTCATTAAATTGTACATTTTTCAAAAATTTTCAGCAAATTGTGTATGTACATGCATGTGTGTATTATAAACCAAATCTCATTTTAAATTAAGGGAACTATTATTTATTTGAGTGAGAGTGATTCCTTTCAAAAACGTGAAAATCATCCCCTAATCTCTCCAGGTTTTTAGATTTCGTGTTTGGTACATCTGGTGTTCTTTAATCATGCTTGTCTATATTTACCCTTGAAATCTAGGCGACCTGATGTAGATTAACCACGTCATGCTGACTTCTGAAAGATGAGGTTTCTCATGGACTCTGTTACCTGCTTCTGCTTAAGTTTTTGTTGAAGAAAGTTTTCTGCAGCTGAAACAGTTTGAAGAGTTGAAGACCAGTGATTTCCCTGTGACCTGGAGTAGCATGTAATAATGAAGTTCTGATGTATGAACACAATCATTGCTGTCATGATAGATGAGTAAACTGGTAATAAAGGGTACATGCTAAATAAATATAATTGTTAAAAATACTAGCAAACATTGACACGTGGAAGTTTTTTTTTTTTTTTTTAAATGCTTTATATGTATGAACTCAATTCTCAGAATGACTATAAGGTTGTTTTGTTTTACTCATGAAGAAACTACAGCACGGAGAGGTTGGTAACTTTACTCAAATTTATAGAGTCAGTAAGAATTAGTACCAGGACTGGAAGCTGAGCGATCTCATTCCTGAGTCTAATCTCTAATAATAGGCAATGAGGCAATGAATGTTCTCCTACAGGTTTCCTTACATCCTCATGCACCAGGTTTCTCCCGGTGTGTTGCTAAATTACACCCATCTTCAATGTTACTAACTATTGCCAATCTTTCCCATTTCTCCACATCCTTTCTAATACTTTTTAACAGTTTTTGATATTGGTCAGTGTGACGAGTGTGAAAAAGTAGATCATTGTGTTTTAAAGTTTCATTTCACTTACAGTTAAGGAATTTAAAATGTTTCTGTTGGGTTTTTTCCTATAGATTTATAATATTTATTTTTATACTCAATACTAAGCCATATAATCTTTAAAAATATCCCCGGAGTCTTTGCTCTGTTCTGTGGCCGTGCACCAACACATATTGTCATAGTTACAGGAACCTTTTTTTCTTCTCCTCTTCCCCCTCCTGAAACATTTTGTATCTGATAGGATGAATCCCTTACCACATTTCCTTTCCAAATAGAATTGACCATTTGTGGTCTTTTAGCTCTTTTATATAAACATTAAGATAAGATAATCCAGTTGTAGAAACAAAATCTATTGCTTGAGTATGTGGATTAATTTGGGAGAATAGATATGCTGATTCTATCCAGCTCACAACTGGAAAGTAATTACATTAGCTGTTGAAACAATGGTTAGTGAATGTTACTGGCTTTTCAGTAGCCTGTTGCCACAAAGGATTAACAGCTTCTAAAATAACCAGCCATGAGCATGATCTGTCAGATGTCAAGTGCTATGATTAAAGTTTTGGAAAACTTATTGTTGTTGACATTTTCATAAATATTGAGGTCTTTCTATATTGCATTGTTTATTGATGCTATTATTTCATTTTTTATTATTGCTATTTCTCTGGAATAATATATATGTTACATATGATATAAAACCACATTTGGACATGGACGACCACCATTTTTACCCAAGGTAGGGTGCTTGGGATGCTCTAATGACTTGTTTTTTTGGTGCTGACTCATAAACCTTTGGGTGATTTTGAGCCAAGGCTTTGCTGAGCTGGGGCCAGGTGTTGCAATGCTTATTCCAAGTACATGTTGGTAGTGAATGATTCTTTTTTTTTTTTTTTTCCGTTTTGTCTTTTTTCGTGACCGGGGCAACGGATCGCAACCCTCAGTGTCGCGCCTGTACTGGACCAGGACGGGCAACGGGATTGCAACCCTTGGTGTTGCGCCCGCACCTCGCTCAGCCAGTGAGCCGCCAGTCTGTATGTGGGATCCGAACCCTTGGCGGGAGTGCCGCTGTGCTCCCAAGCGGCGCACTGTAGCAGTGCGCCACCGGGCCAGCCCTGGTATTGAATGATTCTGACCTACTGGTTAGGATTAAGTTTTGATGTACATATTTCAAATTTCTTCAGGTTTAATATATAATCCAAAATTATCATAATTCAACTAGATCTCATCTCAGATAAACAGGTTGAAATATCACAAAAATCTCTGCAAACATTTATATAGCTTGGTTCTGCTTGCCTTCAAAATTCATTTAGAGAAGAAACCAAAATTGTGAAGTTTATACTTTTTCTTTAGACTTATAAACATCCCAGTATCAGAAGAACAAAGGTTACCATCCATATTTCAGTGATTTAGATTATACGTACTCCACTCCAACTTTCGTTTAATCTTGGGCTATGCCTTTCAGGACAGTTTCTCCAACATGCCACATACTGTGTTTGACCATTTCACTTCAATTATCTAATTTGTTCTTCGCAACGATCTTATGGATTTTATATTTATCTCAACTGACGGATGAAGAAACTGAGGCTTAGAGAAGTTTCCTAAGGTACTGTAGCTAGAAGCAACAAAATTGTGTTTCAAACACCATTCCACCAAATCCAGGTCTGTGTTGTTTTATATCCTCGCATTCATTCACCCATTGGCTAGGAAGTGAATGAGAAAAATAAAATAAAAATGAAAACAAAATGTGCTGATTCCTGAATTAAGCACTAACATTTAAAAGAGCTTCTTCTTTTAGTCAGCCAGGGATGGTCCAAATCAATACTTAATGTTATGCTACTTTTACTACTTAATTTGTTGAGAAGCCTAAAAGATATGC
Organism: Galeopterus variegatus; assembly: GCF_000696425.1. Lineage (NCBI taxonomy): Eukaryota > Metazoa > Chordata > Mammalia > Dermoptera > Cynocephalidae > Galeopterus > Galeopterus variegatus. The sequence continues at coordinate 71,568 of NW_007732479.1, read as the reverse complement.
CAGAGGAGCAGTGCAGTTGCACAACTGGATATTTCTAATGTTAGTTGCATTGGGAGGTGATCTCATTAGTCTAAACGTTACAAATCTGGCTGTGTGTGTGGAGGGCTTTATGAAATCCTAACTTTTAGCATCCTCCCCCTACAGGCACAGTTCATAAGCTCTAAATATATAGACAGATTAGCCACGGCCGTGGCAAACAGGAACCTTTCCATTAGGTCTTTCTCTTTACACTTTATTTGAACTTGGAGACTGAAGTAAATGGATGTTTTTGACATAAAATAGTCCCAATTTCTGTATTAAATTTTAAAGTAATTAAAGAATGTAGTAGCCCCAAGAGATTTTAAAAATTTGTTTCAATTTCTAGTAGTAGAAGAATACAGTTAGCAGACCAACACTGTTTTGAAAACTGATATTGTCAAGTACAATAAAATTATCAAGAAGAATCTGAGTAAAAGTTTTATTTAGAAATATATAAAAACAGAATTGCAATTTGGGGCATACACAGAGATTGGGGTGGTCTTCAGTATGTCTGAAGAACTAAGAAAATGTTGGGTTTTCATTATTAACAGAAATGCTACCTATTGTTTAGAAAGAAAGCTCATTGGCACCAGCAAAGTTTCTGAGCAGCTTATGAAATCCTAACTTTTAGCATCCTCCCCCTACAGGCACAGTTCATAAGCTCTAAATATACAGACAGATTAGCCACGGCCGTGGCAAACAGGAACCTTTCCATTAGGTCTTTCTCTTTACATTTTATTTGAACTTGGAAACTGAAGTAAATGGATTTAAAAATGAGATGTTTTTGACATAAAATAGTCCCAATTTCTGTATTACATTTTAAAATAATTAAAGAATGTAGTAGCCCCAAGAGATTTTAAAAATGTGTTTCAATTTCTAGTAGTAGAAGAATACAGTTAGCAGACCAACACTGTTTTGAAAACTGATATTGTCAAGTACAATAAAAATATCGAGAAGAATCTGAGTAAAAGTTTTATTTAGAAATATATAAAAACAGAATTGCAATTTGGGGCATACACAGAGATTGGGGTGGTCTTCAGTATGTCTGAAGAACTAAGAAAAGGTTGGGTTTTCATTATTAACAGAAATGCTACCTATTGTTTAGAAAGAAAGCTCATTGGCACCAGTGAAGTTTCTGAGCAGTGGGGCTGATAGGTTAGTGATGGCAGGAGGTAAAATTAGTCTTAGCATCACCACGGCAGGTTGTTTCAGCAGCTACTAGGTAAAACTGGTCTTAGCGTTACAGCAAAATCCTTGCAGCAACCAGGCTTGCAGGATAGCTCCAGGGGCAGCCCCTCTACACCCTGAGTGCTTTTTTCCTCTGGTCCCTTGGCTCCAATTAGTTGGGTAGGATGAAAAATAATCCCAATTTGTTTATTCAATTTCACAATAAAACACCAGGGGAAAGATTGGAAAGGATGGCATCAATTCATGAGGCTTAAAGAATGAACTCTCTTTTCACACACAAATTTTGGGGTGGTTGACTCTAATGAATGACACCGAAGGAATAAAAGATTTGTCTAAGCTGACATCTGCTGCTGCTTCTGCATCAAGCTACAGAGGTCATTTTAGTTCAGATTATTGTCTGATTTTCCAATTCCATTTTTGCTTGACAAGTATGAACTGATAAATAACATGTCAAGCTCCTTGTCTAAGAAGTCTGCTTTAGAGTTGAAAGGGAACTGTGCTGGGTGTCGGTGGCATTAGTCCTCGTTGTCATTTGACTGCTGTGCAGCATGCCGTACCTGTGCCTGGGTGCTTCTGTATGGCTTGAGTTGAGGACTACTGGTAAAATTACCTTAACATCACATAAAGTATCCATTCCCATGATCTCTAAGGTTTTCTGCAACCCCAAACCTCTGTGATTCTGAGTCTGACTGGACACTAGGGTAGGATTACTAAGAAATTAATGACCGTGGCTCCTAGTTCCAAATTGGAAAATCATAAAACATCTCTTTTAAGTGAACCAGACAAGATAGCACATACTTCAGAAAAACACTAGAAATAATTGGTTCTCTTTACGTAGAATGTAAGGGAAGACTTTGACTAGACAGATTTAGACACAAACACCAAACGCCAATTACCTGAGTTCAAGTTCTGCCTCTGTCAGACACATACTGTACAAGGGGTCTTCAAAAAGTTCGTGGAAAGATTTGTATTGTCTTTTAATTTTATTTTTCCACAAACCTTTTGAAGTACCCTCATAGGATCTTAGACAAATCACTTAGTGTCTCCTTATTTGCTTCCCATCTGTAAACTGAAGGGATTGTATTTCGTGATTTAAACTGTTTGACATCTCAAAACTGAGAAAATAAAGTTTTTAGTTATTTTGGATGAAATGCAGATAAATTTTGGACAAAGTATTATGGGTAGCTGATAAGATAGGGGGAAGATCTAACTATATTGGAGGAAACAAAGAAATGCTTAATATGATCATTAAAGTAAGTTGTCAGATAATTTCTCATAACTTGCTCATAACTCTTCAACCTCTCCTCAGCCTGCAAAAACATACCTTCAATTCTTAATATTATTATAGTTATCTATAAAATCAATTTGTTCAAGAGCCTTTCAATTTTATTGCTTAGATTTGCTGGGACATTTTGGATATACATAGTTCATGTGGAAAGTCATAGTATAGACCATTTCAGAAGACATAGTTTATCTGAAGCTCTGCTTGGCAGCTGTGGTATGGATTGCATGGCTTCTATAGGCCCCTACATGTCCCAGAAATATATAGGTAATTGGTTTTAGCAGTGCTTGAACAGCACATGGTTTCGGTATAGAGTAGGCAGAATCTAACCCCAGGAAAACAGACATAATGCTTTTTTTTTTTTTTTCTAATGGAGCACTTGAAGAAAGCCAGAAATAAATCCAGAATTACTATAAACAAGGCAGAGGGAGCCTTACTCATCACAGGGAAAATTCAGGCTCATTAAAGAAGGTAATTATTACCTCTGACATACAGAACTGTGGGCTGCTTTAAATTAAGGTTCTTAACGAGGCATTTCATTATATGTCCTTAACAGAGGGATTTAAGAAGGCAGACTTTCTTCCAAAGCTAGCGTGAATGGGAGTTCTATGCTCAAGAGTTTTAGTGGTTAAGAATATTTTAGGAAGGAGTAGATAAGGAATATTAAATATACAAATGTACATACAATTTCAGAACAGATTGTTGGTATACTGAATACCTATCGAAACCATGTGCTTATAAGCAGAAAATTTAAACTTTGCCACATGCTAATGACATGGTCATGAATTTTCATATTAGATGAAAAGAGCGTGGTCCTTGTCCATTTTCTGTTAATGTCATGAATGAGCCTGAATAAGCGGTTTTAAGAGTAAGTCGTAAACAAGTTGTAAACGTTTACATTTTCCCCCCATTTTTATTAGTTTCTGTTTATTTCACTTCTCTTGCTCAACAAATTTCTTTTTTTCCCCTTTCTTTCTGTATTGTGTTGCTTGTAGGAGTTTGAGTAACATTTATTTTACTTGAGATTTCAACATTACATTTTCCCCCCATTTTTATTAGTTTCTGTTTATTTCACTTCTCTTGCTCAACAAATTTTTTTTCCCCTTTCTTTCTGTATTGTGTTGCTTGTAGGAGTTTGAGTAACATTTATTTTACTTGAGATTTCAACATACTCTTATCCTCTCATAAGAGGAGAATGTGTCTTGATTACCAAAGAGAAACTCTTTATACCTGTCATGAAGCAATCCCTTTATCGAAAGGTTTATATTGAGCACCAGTATCAACTTCTTATGATAATCATATTCAAAACTGTGCTATGTTTTGAGGAAACTGAATCGCTTTTAAGTGAATACATTTATTTAAAAAGGCATATATTATGGCTTTGCATTTCCAAATTTGGAAATATCTCACCCAACCACAGTGCTATCATGAGAAATGAAATGGGGATAGTGCTCAAATCTAAAGTCTGCATTCTAACTCTTTTTCCAAGCATATAGCTAAATTCTGGAAAACCTATAGCCCATTAACATGATTTCCCAGAGGATTTTTACCTGTTCCACATAAAAGTAAGTGATAGTATAGCAATTTTGTAACCTCGTTTTCTCCATCTATCAGAAGAGTAGCAGTGTCTACCGAGCACTCAGGGGACAAGCTAGTCTGAGATAGATTCTATGGTCTGTCACTACTGTACAGAAAAAAGTCTAAATCTTTCTAAACTTTAGCATACGAGAGCGTTTAAGTGTGACCCATGATATTACTACCTGGTTAACATACCTTTCCAGTTAAATTACAAAGTCCTGTTGTTATTCATGATCATCTCACCATGGGACTTGCAAGGGGGGTTCATGTCCTGGGTAAGTACTCAAAGTGTTCTCCAAGGTCAAATATTCTGTGACATGAAGCATTACGTCAGTGCTTGATGCTGACCTAGTCTTAGTCAGCTCCCATCATGATGTCATGCTTCATATATATGTTTAGTCTGTTTTTAAAATAAATACATCATTTTCTGATTCCGTTACATGCTATCTTTCTGATCTTGACAATTGGTGGAGTCTTTATTCTTCTCTGTTTTTCTCTCTGCTTTATTTATAGATCATAGGAGAGATGTCCTATGGTTGGCCATTTTAATTAATCCACCTTTAATTTTTCCTTATACATTCCACAGCGTTTAAAATTGAAATTCAGGTTTTCACATCCTCATATTGAGCGAGTGCTATACGCTGGTATTCTCAGCAAAAACAGTTGAAGCAAATGCCTCTGTTCTGCTCTGAATCTCATCTTTTCAAGTCCTTTTAGGAACTCATAACAATTACATCACAACTATCTGCAGAACCCCTTCTCTCTTTAAGTATATTCTGTTTCCATGATCCTGAAAACCGAATGAAATGCCATCACTTAATATTCCTACTGTTCATGACTATCATGCACACCATCATTTTTCTTTTCTTGCCAAATTTTAAAATGTTCCAGAACTCATTGATTTGTCCACTCATTCGTTCCTAGATTCAATAGCTTATTAATTTATTAGATATATATCTAAATATATAATTTTAACAGCTTAACTTGGATAGTACTAAATGCATTTTTCTGCAGCTCCCTTAAAATAACTTAATATGTTTTGAGCATAGTACCACATCAGTGTATCTAGATTTACCACATTTAATTTATTCATTTTTTATTTTTAGCTAAATAATGCAGATAATACTTTTTAAAGCACCTACTACTATAGGGCTTGAAAATAAAAACAGCAGTTGATGGTCCCGTCCCACTCTAATGTACTCCTCAGGAATTCTTTTGGATATTTGTTCATAGAAACCTGTGTTTCAAAACAACTCACATATACTATTTCTAGACCTCTTTATTCTAGGTGTTGTCTATTCATTTCTTACAATAGAAGAATGCAATTTATCATGCCTAAGAAACTCCCCAATCTTCTCATCTTCTTCCACCTGCCTCTCTCCTGTACTTCAATGACAATTTTTGTGTTAATTCACAAGTGACTGTTTACAGTATTATGTCTATATGTAGACTGTTCATAGTTACATAATACAGAGTAGCACAATTACATTCCCTTTCTTGTACTCCCCAGGAGTTAATAATTATTATTTTGTATTGTTTTCCTACTTTCCCTGTGTATTTACTAATTTATCTTCAGATTCTCGGACAAGGCTATAACATTGTTAGCAATATAGTGAAATTCAATGTGGAGGCATCTACTTGTAAGCTTTCAAGGTCTTCTTTTTCCCTGATAATCTAAACATTTTTAATTATGTGTTCTAGTGCGGTTCTTTTTTCAGTGATTGAGTTGTGTGTTTCATGTACCCTTCAATCTGGTAGGAAAGGTTTCAGGTTATTTTTAGTTCTGAGAAATGTATTTTCAGAAATTATTTCTTTGAAGGATTTCTTCCTTCTGGTTTTGTTGTTCTATCTTTCTGTAACTCATAAATTGATTCTTTTTTATACCGTTTTTTATTTTCACATAAGCCTTCTTCAATTTTATCTTCCAGTCTTTAAGAAGAATTTAAAATTTCTTTTGTACTAGTTATTAATTTCTAAGAGCTATTGCTTTCTAAATATTCCTTTTATTTGCCAGTATCCTTTGTTTCATGAACCTTTTTTTGCTGTCTTACTTTTTTTCTAGGTTATCACTTCCAAGGTTATTTTGTTGATTCTTTGTTTTTGTGTATTTGTTTGTTTCTTTTTCTACTTCCTCTCTTAATGATCTCATTTTCTCTGAGTTCCTTTCCTCTGTCTCCTTTGATCTTCGTCTTTCACGTTGAAAGCTTTCGAAAACGTTTCATGCTGCTGGCTCTCTGTTCCTATTTCGTGATGAGGCAGGAGCAGGAAGTTCTGGGTGAGGAAGTGGGTGAGATCTGTTGACTGTGTGGAAACTCAGTCTTTTGGCTGGGGCTTCCAAATACCAGTTGAAATAGGCATTTTCTCTTGGACTGGGAAATTTCCCCAGAAAGAGACTCTCCAGTCTCCTCTCTGTGGAGCAGGTGAGAATGGTTCAGAGGAGAGATGGACGCAGGCTGGCTGCTGGGCTCTGAGTGCCAGGCAGGGGCTGGTGCGTAGTTTCCTTTCCATCCACCCTCCCTCTTCTTAGTTCTTCACTTTAATGGTTGGCTGTGTCTGATGTCTGTGAGCCCAGCGCACCTCCAGTTGAAGGTATTTTCATGGTAAGCCTCCCACAACTTGCAGGTGGCAGATACAGAGCTACCTGACTGCATCAGATGGGAGAAGGTAGTACTTGGAGTGAAGTTATTACTTATACAGATGTCCAACCAGTCTCCCTTTTCTCCTCCACATCCTGTATCATTGCCTTTATATGTACCTGCTGCCTCTAATTTTTGACATAGTCTGGGATTCTTTGGTGAAAATTAACTTGCTTCCTGTTTGTCCATAACAGAGTAGAGAGTGCTAATGCTTAAGTTTGTTTCATCTTCCTTAGCATTCTTGAAATTTTTCATCTGATATCACATTTTCTCCAAAATTTTTTTTAATTTGTGGTGCTTTTTTTATCCCTTCACTGTCATTTTAATAAAATTTCATAAGAGAGCAAAGATCAATATCTTTATTCAGTTTGCCATGTTTAATCCAATGTCTCCATTCCATTCTTTTCGCAAAGGTTAATTATGGTATTTTTCTCCTCAAATCATTGTTTATTTGCCAGGTTAATTCTCTATTTCCCACAATGCTTTCTATTACTTACTGTTTACCTTTGAGTTGCATGATTCTGTACATTCCTTCCCTATATCTGTTTGTTCTTGGTCTCCTGAGTAGATTTTTATTCAAATGTCTATCCCCTAAATATAAAAGTTTCCTGGCCCTGTTTATATCCTTCTCAATTCCAAGCGTTAGATTATATAACATAGGTTAGTCACTTACTACAACATGGAGCGTAAAACAGGAGCTCAAGAAATAGCCCTTGGGAAATACCTCCCTTAACCTTTTACTTATCCTTATCATGATGCTCACCAAACTGGATTACAATTTCTTTGAGGTCAGAATCTAAGTTTAATTTGCTCTTATGTGTTTAATACCTAGAACCAAGACCCTTATGTGTGTCTATAAAAGAATATGATGTAAAATGGGTGTTTGTAGAGGTTAAGACAGGAGGGTAGGAAGAGACAAAGGAAAAAAGCAATTGATGTCATTTGAGACATTTATAAATTAACCATGGAACATTTAGAAATAATCCCGATGGTTTGTTAGTTTTGATAATGAATAAAAATGATAAGAAAAAACTTACATTTTAGGGCCTCTTTTTCAGATGTGGTAGAAAGTACCATTAGAGTTTTTATAATGACCCATAGAGAGAAATTGGAAGTTTTGTTCAGTCAGAGCTTCAACATTTCATTAGCTTTGCTGCTATAGTTTTATTCTTATAGATTGTGTAGAACAATTTGTGTCACCAAAATATGTACATGTGTATACGTATGCACAGATACATAGATACACACACACAAAGTGCAACTAAAACCTACCAGAAATCATGTCTCTTGTTCATGTTTTAATAAGTAAAATGCATGAAAACATGAGTAACTATAAAGTTTATCTTTTTAAAGCTGCATTAAAATAGCTGACAAAAAGAGGATACCGGGAGACCCTACCCACACTGACCCTCTCCACCTCCCAAACTCCCCCTGAAAAATGTCATGGAATTCCTCCTATCGGTAGGAATTGGGAGGCCAGGCCCACTGGTGTGAGGAGATGAAAACATGAGTAACTATAAAGTTTATCTTTTTAAAGCTGCATTAAAATAGCTGACAAAAGAGGATACCAGGAGACCCTACCCACACTGACCCTCTCCACCTCCCACACTCCCCCTGAAAAATGTCGTGGAATTCCTCCTATCGGTAGGAATTGGGAGGCCAGGCCCACTGGTGTGAGGAAAGAACAGATAAGTCTGGATTTTATAAGGAGAATCTATTGTTTGATTTAAAAAGCCAACATAAGGCAAATGGACAAATATAAGGGACATTTCACATTCAATCTATACCTACCTAGAGCATTTAAAAATTATTGCCCAAATGTGCTTTACATTCTTTAGTCATGTCTTGTCCATGAACCCTGTCTCTTTGAGGTGTTCCTCAAGAGCAGCATGCCTCTTAGGTGATAGCGCAATAAAGATACCCTTCAGCAAGCTTCCTGTCTCCCTACAAGGACTAGTCTGGCCATCTCTGTCCAATTTCTGCAATAAAACACCTGGGAAAGTGCAGTGCACAATATCTGTTCGAGCAAATGAATTCTGTGAAAGGAGAGAGTTACAAGAATTCTTAAAATTCCTACAATGGGAGGTTTATTCCCAGAACCAAGTCACACCCACTAATCTTGCATGCTGACCAACTTGCCATGACCCTGGTCATGGTTTGCTGAGGATGCTGACCTGGTGGGGCTTCTCCAGGGGCTGTTAACTGCTGTGTAGAAAATGTTTGTCAGTCTCAAGGGGCAATCTTGGTGACCTGGGCAATATCATTTTGTAATTTTTCAATCAAAATAATTCTTCCTATATATTATGGCCAGGGTGTTATTTTTCTGAGGTACATCAGGGCATGGAGGGATTAGCTTTATGATAGGTCCTGAACAACCTCACTTTTTTTTCTGATATAATTTTGAGAAGAAGCCCTAGACTCAGTTAAACTCTGCTCTTTCAAATGGTTTCCTCAAAAATATAAAGAAACATCTTTTAGCTTTGCTTTTCTCTGCACATGGCCCTCTAGACAACATCCACAGATACTGAAAAGACATAAATAAAAGATGGATGTAACCAAGAAAAGAAAAGCATTTATGCTAATTTTCACAATTATCAGTTTGTTAAATTGTGTAGATTGAGAGAGAAGCTGTGGGCTTCAAGGGGAGCAGGGTCTTTTGCCTCTGGTTTGTCCCCTGGCAGATTCTGGAATTTTGGAGTTGGATCAGTAACAACAGGTTGTCACAGCATCCAACACAGATGGGCGAGTCCTCGTGGAATGTACAGTAGAGACCACATATTTCCAAGGAAGGGGCTGCAAGCACTCTCTCCTGAGGAATTCAACTTCATATCAGTAGAGGTAAAGTGGATATAAGAAAAATGCCTTATGTGTGGAGAGCATTAGGAAAGGTCATATATTTCAAAAAAGAATATTGTTTACAAGGAGTGTTAATAGGTTTCAGGGGAAATGTTAATTTTTTTTTCCTGGATGAAATAGCTACTGTAAGTTTTTAATGGTTAATCATTCATTCCTGAATTTTTATATTAAGCATTTCATATTACTTTATTGACTTAACTTTTATGCTCTTCTTCATTTTGACAGTAAAGAATGACCAGGCAATACTCTTTGAAAATTGGAGACCATTTGCAGCTGCTCTCTGTTGGGGAAAGTGAATAATAGGGGTGCCCTCGAGGAATTTCCAAGGTATCACTCAACAGAAACTTTTGTGTCTGAAGAAAACTAGATCATTTTATCATGGTAGGCATACTGATATGTTTGCTTTAATAAAATGCCATATTTCTGCCTTTAATCTCTTGTCAACCCGCTATTAAAAAGCCCCAAAGTGCATGCGTGCAGCACATGTAAACACTTGTGGTTTTGAGGTTACCACAGAACATACTAATAAAGCATGTAATTTGTGTTTTGTGCACAGACTGTAATAATTTATTGAGTGGTAGAAAGAAGCTAGGAAAGGATTTTCTCTAACTTTAGCCAGCAAGTCAATTTAATTTTAGTGTTCTATGCACAGATGTGTGTATACACATGTTCATACAGTGAAATCATGTTTAAAAAGCATCAGGAAGCCTCCATACAAAAATAAGGCAAAGTTTGATTTGTTTCACACACACGGAAGAAATTCTATCAAGTATGTTAATGGTGCTCCTTAAGCTAATCAGCTGGAAGGGTGAGCCGTGTGTTCTTCCCCAAACGATTCTGCATGTGTGCATGTCTCTGAGTGTATATTGAACACTGACCATACATTAGTAAAATGTAGATTAAGTTAATTCAAGTAGATTAAGGCAGATCATAATAGCAATTACTTTTGGAAACTTTATGAACATTATCCCCATATCCCTTAGGGAAAGAGAGCAAAGAACAATGCTTTTTCTTTTTTATATGGAATAACGAAATGTGGCAAGGTTGAATCATTTCTACAGGATCCTAGAAAAACTCATTGTCAGACTATAATTTCAATGATGTTTATTTGAGGACCCAATTTATCTACTTACGTAAGAGCCTTACAGGGAAGGATTGTCCAATTGTCTGAACTCACCTTTATGTTTTCACTTCTTCCCTCATGACACACCTTGCACACAGCAAATCATCAATGCAGGTAATTTAAATGAAAAGACCTTACTGTGCACATGCCAACTTCTGGAAAATTTAAAAAAAAAATATCTGTAGTTTGGGATTAAAATCACAGCTTATTTACTCAAACAAAAAAATGTTCAGTTTAGAGAAAATGTCTCCGCCCAGAGGAAATGGGTGTTAGGTACTCAACATGTGTTTATTCCAAAAAAGATGCAAGACATCTCTTCTGGAAAACAATTCACTATTCTCTATGTCTATGATTTATTTTTATTTGAAAAGTATATACATACATCAGTTTTCTATGTGCAAACAAATTTTTTGCAGTGCACAACCTTTTAAATTTGAGGGCTCATTAAAATGAATCCATTGTGCCACCTTTAAGCAGTAACTCATTTCTTCATTTTGTCCGCTTATCTATCTAGTCATCAAGTTCTGAGTTATAACTTAAAGAGCTTCCTGTGGCCAGTGGCTATTATAGAGGCATTGCGAAAATCTGTAAGAAGGCAACAAGTAGACTGCAATGTGTGCCTAACTGTCCTTGTATCTGGAGCAGAATTTAGTTGCACCCAGGTATGCAAGGCTGATGCAACCTAGAAAGGAGTCTCCTTCAAGGGACTGAGCCAGTTGTCCAGATGTATAGGAAGGAAACCATGAACCTTGTGGCCATTCTATCATTTCTGTGGTCTAACTGCTCCGCTGTTTAGACATTTGCTCAGATAATGGGGACATACAGAGATAAGAGAGGAGGGGATAAGGGAAGAAAAAAAAAATGGAAGCGGAAAAGGAAAAAGAAAAATAAAAGGAAAATAACCAGAAAGCTGTATCAATCAAATATTTATCTTGCACATGTTGGCTGGTAGTGTTTTGCTTTGTAGTAACAGAGGTACTGGAGTCAATGTTAGTAAAGAGCCAGGAACAAACCTTTCAGGTTGGTAAAAGTTATAATTTAGAAGACGTTTTTGATGGGCATAAAATGTAACAGGTGCAAAAAATAGAGATTAGATATTTAAGTAGCTTAGTTAAAACAAGCTTAATTGGGGATCTTTTGCTTAGTAGCCTTTTTGGTATTTATGTGGGTTTCCCAATGCTACATGAATGCCAAATCATCTTTCATGATGTGTCTTTTAACTAAGACAATTTCTTTTCATACACACACACAAAAAGGAGGGGATGGGGGTGGGGCAAAAGATACAAAACATTTAGAGTCAAAACAAAATTAGTTCTCAAGGTCTTGTTTAAATCTGTAACTATAAGTTTGCAAAGGTTCATGCATATCAAACTTACTTTGTTTTATTTTAATGTGGAAATCAAAACAGCTGTTGAAACGTTTTAGCTAAAGATGGGCATATTTAAGGAATAATGGCAAAAATGAATCAATTTAGAGCACGGTATAGACTATACTCTAAATTAAAATTATTTTAAAATTATGTAAGCATCCACTATTAGCTTTTTTAGCATTTTCATCTTTTTTTTTTACAAAA
>NW_007732479.1:55081-58077 GCF_000696425.1 Galeopterus variegatus | reverse complement strand
TTTGTTAGAATATTATAATTTCCATTTGCTCAACTTTAGTGCATACATTTCATTTTTGAAATAGTTATTAACTCCGAATGAACATTGAAAAAAAAAATTTTTTTGGATCCCCATACTGGCTAGCTATAAATGAAACAAAACAAAACAAAACCGAAAACAAACAAACAAAAATGGGCTGGCCAGTTACTTCAGTTGGTTAGATCTCCAAGGTCAAGGCTTCAGATTCCTGTATCTACCAGCCTCCGAAAAGAAAAGGAAGGAAAAGTTTAAAAAAAAAGAAAATTAATCTAGAACTCTCAATCTTTGGGCTTAACTAGTTCAAAAAACATCAATAAATTCAAACACAAACTCTCCTACATTCTGATACTGAAAAAGCTTCATTCACGTGGGAGGCAGACTGAGAAGGAGCCTTTTTTGCAGGAGTCTTACTAACAAAGCTCATCTTCAGGTTGGGAGAAATCAAGGCACAGAGGACAGATCCTCGGAAAATGCCTCATGCTCAGAAAGGGTGATTCTGAGATCTGGAAGCATATGTCACCCATATCATCCTCTGGTCCAAAACTGTGGAATCAAATCTGAGTAGTAGGAAAGGAGCTATGAGAAAAAAACAAAAATAAAAAACAGAAATAAATATTTCTGTCTAGCACAAAGAGAGCTGCGTGGCTGTAAGAGCCATGTAGTGGGGAATCCCATGCAGCAGTATGTCCCTGGGTAGTTAAATCCAGTCACTGACCCATAGGTGTCAGTGGCTGTGGTTGGCTGCAGGTAGTCAGGTGACACACAGTGGGTGCAGGGAAAAGCATCAACTGCAAGAAAAAAAACTGAGTTGGCAGTCCCAGGGGGCTGGAGCAGAATACTAACAGTAGCCAGTATCTGAATACTGACTGTGTGCCTAGAAATGTTCCCAGTGCTTTACCTTTATTAACTCTTATAACCCTCGAGACAACTTTGGGTTAGGTCTTTTTATTACTCCCATTTTAGAGACAAAGCAAAAGAGGCACAGAGAGGTAAAGTAACTTGCCCAAGGTCACNAAAAGTCATTATGCTATTGTTTTTATTTAAAATAGTTATGTAAAAATAATTCTGTAATTGCAATAGAACCACAATTGAGATCAAAACACACAGCACTGACATCACAGGACACAATCCAAGTTGTAACTCACTAAATCTACTATATCTACACATAAGACCTATAACAACCAGTTTTTTTCTTCAATAAGAACACTGAAGGAAGGGCAATACTTTTTTTTTTTTAATTCTCTCTAAGCTTACATGTATTTTTTTATAATGAGGTCTAGCACTGACTGAAGCGTAAAAACCCAGAGCTAAGGAAGAGTGTCAGAAGTTCAGGTTCTGAAAGAGTTGGGTAATGGCAGTGGTTGTATATGTTTTATAGCAATTATTGATCCTTTATAAGAATTTTCCAGTTTGATATTTTAGGATCAGAGCTTTTCATGATTTAAGTTTAAGTAAATGTGAAATATTTAGAGGTAGATTCAGACACATCTGGACTAGATCTTGCTGAATGTGACCTCTGAAACACAATTACTATTCATATTTGTTAGAATATTATAATTTCCATTTGCTCAACTTTAGTGCATACATTTCATTTTTGAAACAGTTATTAACTCCAAACGAACATTGAAAAAATAATTTTTTTTGGATCCCCATACTGGCTAGCTATAAATGAAACAAAACAAAACAAAACCGAAAACNTCCCATTTTAGAGACAAAGCAAAAGAGGCACAGAGAGGTAAAGTAACTTGCCCAAGGTCACACAGTGAAAAATGTCAAAGTCACAATTTTAATCTGAGTAGAAGAGGAAAACAGATAATCCACTTTCCTAGGATCTGAAAAATGTTTGAGATGAGTGGGAAAAGGAATTTTGCTTTGAAGGAGGCATCAGGGTATACTGAAATCACCCGGAAGAATGTGAAACCCGTTTTTTTTAGTCCCAGACTAGTGTGGCCTGAAAGCATTTCTCTGGAAGCAATGGAGCAGCAAATACCCTGTCCACATGTATCTGCTTTGGGACCCACATTTCAATTCACTCCAGGAGGAAAAGGATAGAGGCACATGTCTAAACCACTTATCATGGGTCAGGCCCTGGCCCAAGTGTGTGCCTGGACCACTTGCACCTCTATTTTGTATTTTAAGAAACAGGCTCAGAGATGCTAAGCAAATTTCCCAAGGCCCCACTACTATTCAGTTGCAGAAATGGGATTCAAGTGTAGTCCATTGCTCAGGACACAGTTGACTGATATCCTATTCATTTATTTATAGTTACAAGAAAAGAGAATCACGTGCAGTGTTTCAGAGTATTCAACTGTTAACCAGGAGGGTCTCACTAAATGCATTATGCTGCTTTTGATTAGGACAAGGACAAATGCTAAATGAATTAACCTGCCCAAGCGCTTAGAGAACTTTGAAAACAGGACCATATCTACTTTGTACAAACTGTTATAATCCATCAAAACCTCGAATGCACAGAGCATACTATCAGATTCATTCACACAGTGATTTTCCTAAATATCCACATTAATGAAATGGCCTGCTGCTTCTGTAAAATGTTTCNACAGTGATTTTCCTAAATATCCACATTAATGAAATGGCCTGCTGCTTCTGTAAAATGTTTCTCCCATTCCTTCTCCCTTAGCTCACACACCTTGTATGACAGAGAGTGTTCCTGATTTTAATGAGCTGTATTTTGAAAGTTGGTGGGAAATCAAGACCATTGCCTCACAAGATAATTGTTATAAAGGTAGCCACATTTAAGTTAATTTATCTGGCAGATTAAGTGAGCACACCGGAAGCAGGCTTGGCGAGTGCAGAGAAGGTAAGTCGTGTCACGAGAACAGGGTTTGAATCTTTGAGTATGGGAACATCACTCCTCCTCCCTAAATCACATACTAGAAGTCTTCTTTGTGAGTGACTGTAGTGCCAGCAACCATCCTCTGGCTCTCCCTATGTGACAGACACGGCTTGGTGACTTTCTG
>NW_007732479.1:52036-54318 GCF_000696425.1 Galeopterus variegatus | reverse complement strand
GGTTAAAATTATATCCATTCTCACAATTTGGGGATTCACTTAAAAGCTATGTGGGAAAACACTCAGTAAACTCTCAAGTGTAATACAAATTACTTTTTTTTTAAGTTCTGAGTAAAATGTCATGGAGAGTCAGATGGACGAGGAACATTTGGTGAACACAGGAACAGACAAAGTCGTGAGCAGCTCGTGTGTGCAAACCTCACCCTGCCCCGCTGGCATTTCATCTAAAGTTCTCCCACTGCTCCTGCCCCTCCACTTGTTCCTTTTTGCTCTGAGGCTCACAGCTGGAAGGGCAACTTGCACTTGTAGGAGAAACAAACGGGGTGATGGAAACGGAGAGGGAGCACTCATGTTTTTCTGGTGATTTGATGCCCGTGAGAGAAAAACACAAAAAGTTCTAAATCAGCAGCTGCTCTAGGAGTCTTTGCTGGGGAGGCTCTCATCACCGCCCTCCACCCATCCCCACACACCCCACCCTGCAGCGAGGCATCTGCAAGTGAATGCTGGGGTGCAGGGAGGTGGGCATGTGGGTCGTTTGTAAGTTAGGAACTACTAGCTGTATTTCCAGCTATGTTCTTCACAACTTAGGTTTAAAAAAACAAACCTCTTCCGATTACTTAGAAAGTCAACTATGAAGACCAATTCGAAGAACATGATTCATAGAGTTGTTCTTAAAGTTTTAACCAATCCTAGCTCATACTAAAACTTGACAGACTGAAGACTTAGAAGACCACACTTTCAACTTTGTAGATTGATAGTATTCAGGAAGAATTAATCCTTTTCTTTCACACAAAAGTTCAACAAACATGAAATATAATATAATAGTATGATATAATTTATATGTGTTGACCCCTATCACATTTCAACTTAATTCTGTTGGCCAGTGCCAACTGAAAATGTGTTAAAGTCGTCATCATTACATACGGATAGTACCATAAGACTAAATTGGAATTTATTTTCTTGGGTAATCTCAGTTGCTGAAAGCAGAAAACTCAAATAATTTTTCTCTTTAGGTGATACCAATGAGATATTTTTTGTGAAAATGCACATTTATTACACACCACCTTCTCTAACTTTTCCCTAGAGAGAGAAATGGAACACTAGAGATGTCTGTGGCCTTTCTCTTTGAATCAGTGGTTAATCATGAACTACCTCAACCGAGTTTCTTTTGAACACCAGATTAGTTAAAAAAAAAATCACACAGGTAAGGTAGGAAACATGGACCTAGAAATGGTTTTTTCCCTTTCCCCCTCTTTTCTCATTTTTGACTAAAATTTTATTTCCTCTCAGCCCAGCCATAATCAAAGAGCAAAAGACAAAGTTAAAAAAAAAAAAAGGGAAAAGTTGAAACAGGAATTTTTCTTCATCATGAAAGTGGTGAAAAATTGAAGCCTTCAAAAAAGGCTCAAATATCAATTACGATGTTTACATAAAGTCTGGTATAAAGTGAATAGCAATAGTTGGTTCGGACAGGAAAAATCAGGCACAGCTGACAATTGTGACAATCTGTGAGAGTCGACAGGACCTTGTATTTGAAGAAAGACCTCTTTTAAGGATGAATAGACACTTGAAAGCCATTATTTGTTTGGCTCACAGAAGTTTCTCAGAGATCTGTTAGTGGGTGCCCCAGAAGGATGCTCACCACGGACATGATGATCTAGTCAACGCGGCTGGGATCAGGCAGCAGAGGGGATTTGACATCCAGACACTCTGAGTTCCCTGCTCATGATACACCGTGACGGCGCTTGGTGGAGGAGACAGACAAGCTTATGAAACAGCTGTCTGTGGCCATCCGGAAGACTCTGAAGTAAGCACTGGTGGTGCAACAGGTTTACTGTCCAAGGCTAGGAGTTCCTAAGAGACTGCAGATGGGATCGTATTGACATCCTCGGGAAAAAGCACCAGAGCATAAGTCTGCACTGTGAATATCAGCTACAGAGATCTGTATATTTGCCCATATGTTGCTGGCACAAATTTTGGGACAGCGTCACGACTTTGTGAGAGATTTCTATGAACATTTTTAAAATGTTTTTTCTTCCCCCTCTAGAACTTTAAGGCTACTCTTTTCCTACTGCATTTCTATAAAAACTAAAAGGTAGATTCTTATGTTTCACCGGGGAGCCTTTCGGGTATACAAATAATAGCCACAGCCATGTGTGTCTGATTTATTGTCAGGCCCTGGTAGTGTTCTGCATGGCCATTGGTGTTCAAGGTTTAAGTGTTGCATGTTTCCTAGTGGGACTATTACATTTTAAGTACAATTTTTGTAATTCTTTTTTTTT
>NW_007732479.1:50220-51710 GCF_000696425.1 Galeopterus variegatus | reverse complement strand
TTTTTTTTTCTTTTTCTTCCCTGTATTTAATCTCAGATTATACCATAAAGGTAACCTGTTGCAGAAACAGAAGAGTGCCCCAAGTCCTGTGGGGTGGATAATCTGGAAAGGCTGACCCAATTTCTTTAGTCTCAACTAAGCCAGGCCAGAGGGCCGTGTTTGGTTTGTGTTAACCAGAGGGGCTCCCCTCTCATTTTTCCCCAGAGTCAGTCCCATGGCGTTGAGGATGCAGTGTGCTGAAATGAAAGAATTTTCATTATCTTGTGTGAGCAAGCCTATTTTGCTTAATCACCAAAACATGATGATGCCAGAAATCTGATAAACTATCAAGACATTGAAAATCAGGTTTCAGGCATGTCTGTTTCCTCCAATGCTTCCAATTCCATTGGAAGAACATGGTATAGATAGGTTAATCTGGAAATGCCTCTAGGCAAATTCAATCCTTTTGTTAGTTTTCCAAACACCAGGGTCACTTTATATTTGTGTGCGGTACTTTTCCTTGGTAAGTTAGTTAATGAAAGAAAAGACTCTGGAGAAATTATACTTATATCTTGTTTCTATATTGATCCATTTAATATCTTTTTCCTCTCCTTTTGGGGAACTTAATCCAGTGTATGGCGTTTTTGTCTATGACAGCAAGGCTAAAATAAATCTCAATTTTTGGGGAGAGGCAGAAAGTGTCTAGAGACATTAGCTGTAACTCATCCCATCTCTACAGTAACAAGTTGTGTGATTGAGAGGTGGCATCAAGCATTCTGCCTCTGTTTCCCTGTTTGTGAGAAGGATCATTCTTGTGGCTCTTGTAGGAAAGAGGGTAAGGCATTGCATATGGATGATAAAATGCACACACTGTGTAAACAGCTCACTTGTTCCCACACTCATCGCTTGTACTCCCCACTTCTCCACTTGGTTCACTGATTCATTCTTTTAACAAATATTTTTTGTATTCCAATTATGTACCAAGCCCTGTGCCAGGTATTGGAGAGATGGCATTCCATTTGTCACAGAGTTTATATTTTATCAGGGAAGAGAGACAAATTCCTGGAGCAAATAATAAAATGCTAGGTGTCCTTGTAGGAAAAGCACAGGGTACTTCAGAAGCACATGGCAGGCCTATCTAATCCAGCAGAGAGAGATTGAAGAAGTCCTGGATGGGGACACTCAAACAGGAACCTAAAAGACAAGGAAGAGACCGACAAAAGGCAGAGGAATGTCTTATACTTAGGGCACAGGATGTGCTAAAGTGGAAAGAGACCACGTTCATAGAAGCACAAATATAAAAAAGAAACTCAGAAGCCCTGGATAGTTGAGTGTAAAAGAGAGAGTGGTAAGAAAAGATGCTGGAGAGTCTGAAACACCATCGCAGTGAGAAGCTTTGAAGAGTTTAGTTGGGAAGTGGGGTTAATTAGCCGTGAGGTTTAGCATGCTACCTCTGCCGCAATGTGGAGAGGGGGTTGGAGGAGACCAACTAGGGTGCTTAATAAAGTTTC
>NW_007732479.1:46653-48772 GCF_000696425.1 Galeopterus variegatus | reverse complement strand
TTTGGAGATGCTACTCCCAGGTAAAGCAGCTCAGGGCCTCATTTCTATCCCACCTCGATAAATGAGGAAACAAAAAACCAAACAGGCTGGAAAAAAAATGGCCTTCCCCACCCCCTTCCTTTTGTTTTTTCCATATCAGTTCCAGTTTGTGTTCTCTGATATTTATTCCCTTTTCTGGAGAAAGAAGCGGGGGAAAGATGAAATCAGTACGTGAGCACTTGAAAACAATACAAATAAAATAGAACAAATTCCTCACAGAAGATAACTTTCTCTGAACCTTTCTAGAACTTATCATAAATGAATTTGTTTATTAACAATAAAAATTTTATTTAGAAAATACAAGTTTTAAATTTTATTTAAAAATGGGTATTGTCTCATTTTATTTTTGTCCTTGTATGTGCTTCAGCAAAAATAATTTTGTAACTTTAAGTCATGTGAAGTAGGAATTATAATCTTGACTTTTTTCGATTGTTTCATTTACTTTATTAGCATGAATAACTATATATATAAATATGCATGTATATTTATACATGTATAGCTGAATAACTTTCTATGTCTATCTATCTAGATAGCTGAGCTATCTTACATAATATACAGAGGACAACTAATAAAATTCTGAGGTTCAAAATGGAAAAGTTAGAGTTTCTCATGCTGAAGACTTTGTTCCTCAATTATAACATAATGGACTGAGGGCTTTCTAAACAAAAGAGCATCTTTAGGCATTTAAATATTCAATTTATTTGTCTTCTATAACCATTTTGCACATATAGGGTTTCAGATTTAGTAGGAAACATCAAGGTTACTTAGTTTAACTTTAACAGATAAAGGATTATCTCTGTAACAGCCATGATAAGAGGTCATCCCATTTTTCTCTACATATCCAGTGATGGAAAATGTACCATCTCCCTTGAAAGCCGTATATTTTTTTAGGCAAAATAATTTTCAGCTAGTCTTCCNCCTCTGCCGCAATGTGGAGAGGGGGTTGGAGGAGACCAACTAGGGTGCTTAATAAAGTTTCCTGGTCGATAATATGTTCTTCAAAGCCCAAAGTCACCAAAATACTACTAATACCAACATAAGAGTCATTGAAAGTGGCTTCCTAGTCTGATTAATTTTTTATCACCTTTTTAGGGCGTATTAGTCCATTTCTGTTGCTTATAACAAAATACCTGGAACCGGGTAATTTGTAAAGAAAAATGAAATTTATTGCTTACAGTTTCTGAGACTGGGAAGTTCAAAGTCCATCTGGGGGTGATGACAGTGACCCAGGGGTCTCACATTGCAAGATGGTGGAAGCAGAGAGAGCAGAGAGCAAGACAGACTCTCCTCTTCTTTTAAAGCCCTCAGAACCATGCCCTTGACCACCATTTTTAATCCATTTACTCCTGCACATCCTACAATTTACTCACCTCTTCAAGGCTCCACCTGTCAAATACCATAATAGTATTTCCCACTCTCTTAACAGTCACAGTGGGGGCTAAGTTTCTAATACATAAAACTTGGGGGACACAATTCAAGCTTCAGGGAGTTTTGTGGGGACATAATTCAATCCACTACACAGGGTAAATGTCTTACAGAAGGATTTTTATATTTTCCATGACTCCAATAAGAAAAGAGGCTGAAATGAGGAGCACTCTTCCATGAACATGTCTAAGTTTATTAATTTGTTTATCATCATCCCCATCATTGTGATTATAGCATCAATAGTCCCATAGATAGGAGAGTTGCCCTTTGGGTAAAATAGGCTTGTGACATGTAATGCCCAATAAGTTCAGCTATAGCCCCTCCCCTATCACTCCTACTCATTTAAATATTTCGGTCAGTAGCTGAGAAACTGCAGTTGTAGAAGCCCCCTGAGTCTCGTGCAATTGAGAAGAGTTCCTCTAGTTATCTTGCCTTCTTTGTAAACTGATTTATTTGCTACTGACTTATATGTACCCCGTTTGCCAGTTTTGATATACAGTATATCGCCAATTCGTTAGGCATCTGTTGCAATCCATGTTCCCTATTTGTCTTTAACTTAAATCTGGCCCCAATCATATCATGTTATTTTAATTGTTTGGAGATGCTACTCCCAGGTAAAGCAGCTCAGGGCCTCATTTCTATCCCACCTCGATAA
>NW_007732479.1:43346-45498 GCF_000696425.1 Galeopterus variegatus | reverse complement strand
GGACTGAGGGCTTTCTAAACAAAAGAGCATCTTTAGGCATTTAAATATTCAATTTATTTGTCTTCTATAACCATTTTGCACATATAGGGTTTCAGATTTAGTAGGAAACATCAAGGTTACTTAGTATAACTTTAACAGATAAAGGATTATCTCTGTAACAGCCATGATAAGAGGTCATCCCATTTTTCTCTACATATCCAGTGATGGAAAACGTACCATCTCCCTTGAAAGCCGTATATTTTTTTAGGCAAAATAATTTTCAGCTAGTCTTCCTTACAATGTGCCAATATCTTTCTGCAATTTTCACCTGCTTTCTCTTAGGGAGTCTCGGCGAATGAATCTGATCTCTTTCCCACCTGAAAATGGTTCAGATATTTCGAGACAGCTATAATATTTTTAGTCTTTTTTTCCATTTCTTATTAAACGTCCTAAAATTTTTCAAATGTTACTTGGAATTTTGTTTGCCAAAGCCCTATTGAATCCAGATGTCCCAACCTGAACACAATGCTGCTGATGTGGTCAGACCAGGACAGAGTGAAGTCTCCAGTTACCTTCTGTGATTTTGAAATAACAAAAGAATAACAGAAGCAGTTTTTTTCTTTTTTTTTTTTTCATGTTTAACAAACTTGCAAAAGAAGGTGGGCACTGGACTGACAAGTATTTTTACAATCTTCTGTGATTCTCCTTTGCTTTTTGACTGTTGCATCAAAAAAGTATATAATAAGATACACAGAAAAAGAAAAAGGTAATCAGAAACAACATCAGGTTTTCATCTTGAAAAAGATATGAATTATTACTCAGATTAGGAAGCTTCTTAGTGGAGGTTTGTTCTTTTAGGTTATTAAATGAAAATAAGAAAATGTGAACTGTACCTCATGATATAATAATTGCATAATTATTTTTCTGTACAATTTTGCTATTTCACATTTTACCTCTGAATAATTTTATTATTACTTTAATTTAATTAGTAAGTGGGATTGCACATTTGGTAAAATTTTCTTTTTTCCCCGCAGCCACACGGAATTCATTTCCAAAGTCAGGATGTATTTTTAGAACTCTGAATTGTAGTATTTCTAACACAGAAAATCTACTTTACAAACTTCAAATGCAGTGATAGATCTCCTTCCTGTTCCTAAGCTCACATTTGAACATTTTTTTCAATTGTCTTTTCCATTTCTTTCTTTACCTTCTTTCCAAGCATTCGTTCACTTTCAGGATTTGTTACTCTCTTGCTTAATTGTTTCAAATTACATTCTTATAGATGCAGGACAAATCTAATTTAACAGAGGCAAGAAAGCTCTCCATCTTATTTCACCTTCGGGAATGTGATGTCCTGCTCTTCTAGTTTACACCTAACTTCCGCATGGCAGAAGGGAGAGAGGATTAAATGGAGAGGATATCTATAATAGGTAGACCTCTTAAATGAAGAAGAGTAAGTGTGTAAAGAATGTTTGCTTGCGATGCTTACACAAATTAGAAGGAAATAGGGTTATTAAATTGTGCAGTTATATGTTTTAGGGGCTTTGTACACAGAGTGTGGAAAAATAATTATACACAACCTTGCAGTGGTGAAAGATAAACAGATCACATCACTTACAATGTCTTTAGATGAAAAATCATTAAGAGGGTATCATTTCACAAATATAGTTACCTAAGACATTCCCATGCCTATTTTTGCCATTTGTTTTGAGTTTCCACTAAGCTTTTGATAGACTATGTTATTAACTGAAAATAAAATTACTCCCAATACAAAGAAACATCATATTAATAGGGTGAGTTTTGGAGAGCCCTCCCATTCCTTTTAAATTTCCAATTTCTCTTTTCCATACTTGAGCATCTTTCTTAGAAAAGTAATAAATAGTTTCTTTATTCTTTGCACATATTCATTACGACTTAAGAGTGATAAAGTTTCATATTTTTTACTGTTGAATAAAAAAATGAATAAACATTACTTGCATCTAAGCTTAAGAAGTTGTGGGGGAGTTTAAAAGTTATTTATTTATGCATGCAAACATTAACAACATATGAATTACATAGCAACATTAGGTACCACTGATATATACTGAAGGACATATCCCTTCTGAGGCATTCTTGCCAAAACACATAATCTTAGTGTGATCATGAGAAAACATCAGTTAAACCCAAACTGAGG
>NW_007732479.1:30889-42370 GCF_000696425.1 Galeopterus variegatus | reverse complement strand
AATGTATTTTAACATAAAATATCTAAAATATTAAATTTTAAAGAAAATGTATTAAAATATATTAAACTGATAAGAACAGATACTACACTTGATCTTAGCCAAAAGGCCGAGAAGCGATAAAAATGTATTAAAATATAGTAAGTTAAGATATAATAAAATATTTTAAAAATGTAGTCTTACTCCTTTCTGAGTGTTCTATAGAGGCATGCTAGTACACATTTATTTTTCTCCTTACTTGAGGTTTGTGTTTATTTCATACTAATAGAGGAATAGAATCTTAACTTAGAACTAAAAGGAAACTTAAAATCAAGCAATTCAATCCCTTCATTTCATAGATGAGGAAATTCATGTGGCTATAAACTCACATAGCTGAGGAAACAGTTCACAGACGAGCCAGGGAAGTCTGTGGCTGAGACTGGACCAGCACTCAGGACCCCTGATCCTCAGTGGGGTTCTTTTCCTTACCATTTGGATCCAGACTGGGGAGGAGTATTAGCAGAATTCATGATTTACTTTAGGCATTTTTAAATGACAAAGTATGAGTTAAAATAATTTAATGCCCGTGATCTGCTCAGACTGAGTTTTTCTCACCCCAATAAAAGTGTTTCCTGGCCTTGTGTTACTAAATGAAATTTAAAACTAATAATATCCATACAAATTTATCAAAGGAAAACATAATTTCATTTATTAGTGGCCACTGATGGCCCATAATCAAAGCACAATCTATTGAATAAAACAGATTGCTTTTTTTATTCTATTGATTGTTTCTTTGAATTTTCTGAGGATAATTTATTAACAAAAGCCTTTCTCCACTATTACTTCCAATACATGTATTTACTCACAGGATTTTCTTTTGCTTACAAAGTGAAAATGAACAATTAAAGTACTTTTTCAATGTTTCCACAATTTTTACTTGGATAATACGGAGGCTACCTACAGATCTGTTATTTCTTTGGGTGTATTCATGTGTAGATTCTTCAACTTGAAAGGACAGGGCTTTGTCTCTTTTTTAGAAATGAAAGCACAAACAAAAATCCTCAGGGCTTCTAATGTAGGTCTGGGCAATTTACGACGCTGTTCCATAGAGTCCCGAGCTCACAGCAGCTTCATATTATATTTAAATAGTAACTCATGTTCTTTAAAATTTAGTGTCCTGCTACTGTTACTAGTCCTGTGTCTACAGTCTTGAACTGAAGTGGGAAGGAGGTGCTGATTAATTATTAGGCATGACTGTTAACACTACAGAAAGGTGTAATTCCTCTCCTGAAGCTTTCCTTATTATTTTGGTATAACTCTTGAAACTTCTTTGAATCTACAATCATTACAAAATCAAAAATTTAAGATCAAAACAAAGCAAAACAAGAATGTTCCAAGTCTTGGCTGGTTGTGACTTGGAAAGGTTTAAGGAATCTTTGGAGTATTCCAGGGGCTGTTTGTGGAACGTCTGGCAGCCTTCTGTCTCCCCCTTGAGCAGAGTGTCAGAGAAGCTCCAGCAGGCTGCCTGTGGGCCTCAGGCCACCAGACCTTCCTGAGGAGCCTGGGTAGATACATCAAACCTGTGCCCAGACTCAGTCCTCAAAATGGCCCAGCTTGTTGATGGATTGATACCTGGACTGCTGACCACACACAATTCCTTGCCCTACATTTTCTATTAATTTAAAGGGGTGCTAATTTTTTGTGTTCATTCTTTTTTGCTTCTTCTTCCTTGAAGAGGCTTAGTTTTACTCTCATTCTCAGAGATAATGAGAGAATTTATGACATTCTTCTGACTGGACAATGCGATGAACTTCAAAAGGTAAATTGTTTTTGGTCAGGATTCCCAGGATGGCCCAAGTCCAAATTTATATTAAAAATTTGAAGGAAAAAAAATTAAATCCTAGCACCCATTACTAAGAAAGCAAGTAAAGTCATCTTAAAAACATAATTACTAACTAAACAGAGAAAAGCCAGGGCAGTACTCAAAGAATTCATGTTTGAAGTAGTGGATAATCCAGTAATTGCTATTTCTCAGAAAAGTTCTGTGTATCTGTGGGAGAAAGCTGTTATTTAAATCATGGTGCATTACACATCAAAGCTGCTTCTTTTAAAGATGTTTAGTTGCTTGAAAACGTATTTTCAAAAAGACAAGACTTGAGACAGAGTTTCAGCTGAAGCTTCCTTTGTACTTACAAGTCCATTCTTTTCTATCACAAAAGAAATTGAGTTTTATGAACAATGGTCCGTTGTGATGAGTTCAGATGCAAGAGAAACATTTGCTGGCAGGAGGTAACAGTGTTACCTTCATCTCTTTATCTTTTCCCTGTTTCTGATACTAGTCCCTTTATATGCATCTGCCACAAGGCAATACAGGCAAGTAAACTGTAAGTTCAATTATGCCATTTCTCACCTTAAAATCCCTCCACACCATGTATATTTATATTTTCAAGTTTTGTAATAAGAAATATAAGCTTTTGCCAAAATAGCTCCTTTAATTTTCCACATTTGTTCTTCAAACTTGGTGCTCTAGTAATTTCAAATTTACACCGTTGCTCTTTGAGCCCGCCACATTGTTTTCAAATTTCCACGTACTGGGCATAAGTTTACCATCTTTCTGGATCCCGTTCTTCCCCAACACATCTGTATACTTCTCTACTCCCTTCTAACCTGGCTAACTTTTACTGGAGAGCCATCCCTGAGCTCTCCTGGGTGTGCCAGATTCTACGTGCATTTCCATCAAAGCCCTTACAAAAAGAAGTGAAAATTATCTTTTGACTCAATAACCACTGTAGGCTGAGGGCCCCTCCAGGGCAAGGATATCTTGTCCACATTTCTCAACAACTCAGACACAGGAAACACTTAATGAATGAAATGAATCTTTTCAATTGTAGTACCTCCTTTTTTATGCTTTATCAACTCAGAAATCAGCCCTTTAAACCCAAGGAAGTCTCAAACAATGAATAATTTATATTATATTTATATTTTAGGATTTCCCAGAAAACTCTTGGGATCTTATGCATGTGATATCTGTGATGGTCCCTTAAGCAGTAATTGGACTTAGGAACCAATTTATATGAGGTTTATTGTCACAGCATATTTTAATCTTTCTGTTGAGAATACAGGTTCTTAGGCCCTCAAGATATCTCTGGTATATAAGTCCATTTCTGTTGCTTATCACAGAATACTTGAAGCTGGGTAATGTATAAAGAAAAGAGTTTATTTCTTACAGTTTTGGAGGCTGGCAAGTCCAAAGTCCAGGGAACACATCTTGTGAGGGTCTTGTTCCTATTGTTGACTCTGCAGCAAAGCAGATTATCACACAGAGAGAATGAGCTAAGCCAGAGAGCTAACCTGCTCACTCAGTCCCCTCATAAAGCCATCAGAACCTTGCCCATGACCACCCATTAAAACATCAACCCATTACTGCATATATGGATCAATCCGTTCACTAGGGTATGGTCCTCACAATCTAATCACCTCCTAAATACCCCACCTTTCAATTGCGATATAGAATTTCCCACCCTTGTACTACTGTTACAGTGAGGATTAAGTCTCTAATACATGAACTTTTGGGGGACGCTTTTGACCCATAGCATCTGGTACTTGTAAAAC
The DNA here is from genome assembly GCF_000696425.1 of Galeopterus variegatus. Lineage (NCBI taxonomy): Eukaryota > Metazoa > Chordata > Mammalia > Dermoptera > Cynocephalidae > Galeopterus > Galeopterus variegatus. The sequence continues at coordinate 38,782 of NW_007732479.1, read as the reverse complement.
TCTCAAAATTGCACACAGAATTTTGGGGTATGTGTATTTTCTGGAAAGAAAACTAATAGATTTCTTGAGATATTTCAATTAGTTTAGAAAAAAGAAAAGGAAAAGAAGAGTGAAATAATTGAATGGGAATAGAGGGAAGACGTTTAGGGAATGTAGGAAGAAAAGAAGGAAAGATGACTAAAAAGAGCAAAATAATATTAGAAAAATAAGATGCATAGGGCCACAGATAAATCTTGCTTAATCAAACTTTGTCCAGGTCTAGCTTAGATGCTGGATGATACGTGGCTCATATTTGGGGGATACATAATGTCTGAGCGTAAATATATTCACCTCTTTCCTACAAGGGTGAGAAAGGCCGAAACAGAGCTTAAAATTATTTGACAGTTAGAAGCACAATGTCTTGGCCTGTGTGTGTGTGTGTGTGTGTGTGTGTGTGTATTTTCTAAGTCACAATATCAATTGGGTATGGATGAAAAGAGAGACATATACTATTTGTAACATACTCACTTTTGATCAAAATGAATATGAGCAAAATTATCTCCAGCAGAAATATATTTTATTAAACAGAAACTGAAATTAAAACATCGAAAGCTTTGCTTTCCCTCTCAGGCAAAGTGTCCATGATCAGGACAGAGACAAAATTCCATAGTCTCTCGCCGACGCCATCCAAGTGTGGCCTGTGTAGACACTTATTCTAGGAAATCTGCTCAGACCTGATGGATTTTGTGCTGTAGAGGATTTAACATCTTAAGATTTAAAGTTCCAGAGAAGAGGGGAGAAGAGGAGAAAAAAAAAACAATCTCAGGAGTCCACCTTAATTAAATTCTATTAATTACAAAACAAATTAAACTCAGATGAACTGGCAATTTTAACTCACCACAGGTATTAAAAGAAAAATGCCAAGATTCAGAATTTAAAAAGGAAAAGCACAACGTTTACAAATAAAAGCCAAGTCATTTATTCAGCCCCAACGCTGCACTGCCTGGGTGCTTTGAGGACGCTGCCCATGCCTCCTGCTGGTGGGATGCAGGTTGAAGACTTCTGACCACAAGATTTAATTTACTAGATTCACATATATGTCAGTCGCCCAAGTCAGGAGGCCATGCAGAAGTATTAGTAGCAAACATTCCTAGGGTGAGCACCTTCGTTTGTTGTCTTGTAAAGGATGGGGAACATGTTTATGAACATTCCAATTTTACATGCATGTTTAATACAGTATGTTTTATTAAAATCTTACTAATATGTTACATCTTGTTAGTAATGGTCCTTCATCTCAAATCTCTGGAGGATTCTTTATTCTGGGAAAAGAGAATGTAGGCACCCCCAGGTACTATTTAGGAGAAATGACTTCCTGATCATCTACTCCTATGTCAGTTCAAGTTAAAGTATTTTATGACACTGTCAAACTTTGGTCAATAGCAATAACTTATTGTCACAGTCTATCACAATAACAAATAAGTTTTTGTCAATAGCAACGCGAAGTATTGCTTATCCATCTCAGTTTCTGCGTGGGTGAAGCTAAATCAAATGTCTACAAAGAGAAGAAGAGAAAGGTATATTCTAGAATTAAATCTGGTTATGGAAAGCTTCTGATATCTCCATCAATGAGAAGATTCATGCTTTTAAATAACAGGGAAAGAGAGCTTTGAAGAATAAAGAAAAATAACAAATATTTTCTCAAATAGAGCAAAGGAGATTTATTAAGAATCCTCAAGTAGAAAGTGTCTTCAAAATATTTTACAGAATAATTTAATATTTATTCTACATATAGATGCTTCATGAGGAGGTTATCTTTATGGTGCTCATTTTAATGAAAATTATAACATTTTTGTGTTTTAGTTATCAGGGATAGAGAAGCGTTACGAAAAGTCAGAAGCTTATTTTAATCTCCATGCATGCCTCTGCTGCTTTGGTCTCTTCTCTTTGGTGATGGTCTGGGAAGAAACTTCCCCACCTCAGCCCCAGCGGGGAATGTGAGAAATGGGTCAGATATCTGCATGCTCCTTGACCTTAGATGTCAAATCCATTTGGCAGAACTAGCTTCAGAGACTCAACAAAGCCCTCCAAGGCACTAATTCCCTAAAGCATGATCAGATCGTAAAGTCAGAGAAGTGGAATGACATTTGGGGCCATCTAATCCCACACCTCCCCTTAAAATAAAACTCTGGAGCCGAGCCCCGTGGCGCACTCAGGAGAGTGCGGCGCTGGGAGCGCAGCAGTGCTCCCGCCGTGGGTTCGGATCCTATAAAGGGATGACTGGTGCGCTCACAGCGCTCACTGGCTGAGCGTGGTGTGGCCGGTCTCAAAAAAAAAGGACAAAATAAATAAATAAATAAATAAATAAATAAATAAATAACTCTGTGCGCCAACCCTCACGCTGGCACAGCACACAACCTCCAGGAATGAGGGGATCTCTTCTCTCTGGGGCAGATGTTTCCATTGCTGCTAACGCTCTAAGTGTTAGAGAGATGGTCTTCTTTCTCTTGGAGTTGATTTTTACCATAATTGCATTTATCAACTTTTTAAAGATAGCTGTACACTCTCTCTGAAATTTTCTCCTACTTCTCTTCCTAATGGCTTTGTGTAGTATGCATGCCTCTGCTGCTTTGGTCTCTTCTCTTTGGTGATGGTCTGGGAAGAAACTTCCCCACCTCAGCCCCAGCAGGGAATGTGAGAAATGGGTCGGATATCTGCATGTTCCTTGACCTTAGATGTCAAATCCATTTGGCAGAACTAGCTTCAGAGACTCAACAAAGCCCNAGAAGTGGAATGACATTTGGGGCCATCTAATCCCACACCTCCCCTTAAAATAAAACTCTGGGGCGAGCCCGTGGCGCACTTGGGAGAGTGCGACGCTGGGAGCGCAGCAGTGCTCCCGCCGCGGGTTCGGATCCTATAAAGGGATGACTGGTGCGCTCACAGCGCTCACTGGCTGAGCGTGGTGTGGCCGGTCTCAAAAAAAAGGACCAAATAAATAAATAAATAAATAAATAAATAAATAAATAAATAACTCTGTGTGCCAACCCTCACGCTGGCACAGCACACAACCTCCAGGAATGAGGGGATCTCTTCTCTCTGGGGCAGATGTTTCCATTGCTGCTAACGCTCTAAGTGTTAGAGAGATGGTCTTCTTTCTCTTGGAGTTGATTTTTACCATAATTGCATTTATCAACTTTTTAAAGATAGCTGTACACTCTCTCTGAAATTTTCTCCTACTTCTCTTCCTAATGGCTTTGTGTAGTGTGGTTTCCAGACCTTTTCCCATGTTGGTGCCTCTCCTCTGTACATGATTCAGTTTTTCATGGTATCTTTTTACATCTGGAACCTCATCTTCCAGATGAATTTTGACCATTCACAACTAAGGATCCTCACCTTTATTTATCCAAATGTTATAACTGTCTTGGTGCCATATAAGTTTGCTTTATTTTATTATATATTATAAATGACATAGACTCATGGGGTGCTTGTGGTGTGGACTCTAGAAAGAGTAAGCCAGATCTCAATGTTTTTTTAAACAAAGACTGGGACATTGTGCATATTGTCAGCATAGAAACTGTAGAATTTGGACATGGGCACAAATCTCATTAGGAGAAGCAGAGCACATGGGTAAACTTGAACCCAGGAACAATGCAGAGCCACTATAGGAGAAATACAACACTGCCTCAGAGCCTGGCTAGCGGAAAACTTTACTGATTAAAATATATATTATTCACAACAGCAGTCAATTGCCATTTCTTTCTCTGTCCAAGATTTTTGCATAATTGATTGCTTTTAATCCTTATAACTATCCCAAGAGGCGGATATCATTATCCTTATTTTACGAATGAAAAGAGTGGAGCTCAGAGTAGTTAAAGACATGGCCAAGGTCACACAGCTACTCAGTGGTGAAGCTGGGACCAGGCAGGACAAGTTGATTCCTGATCACAAGCCTTGGGATTAACTCAGGGACCTGGGGGCTGCCCTGTGTGTGAAGATAGAGCTCAGTGGCACGGAGGTGATTACAAAGACAGAACGTAAAGGGTTGGGACTGGAGAAGCCTGAAATTTACAACTGACCTGCAAGGTAATTTACAATCATGCTGTTCAAGGTGACATTACTGGATGGAGAGGATGACAAAAGATGCCTTGCACGAGACAAGCTAGTAATCTCTCTTTACTCCCTTGCTGCCAGCAACTTAGAATGTTGGCTTCTGTAAAGAAGGTTGGCATCAAACATAAATTGGAAAATGAAATTATGTCAAAGGCAAGTGTCCTCTAGCCACACGAAGGGAATAAGAAATACAAAGACTCTAAAAAGAAATTGCTGAAGCTGACAACTCATCACTTTTTAGAAATGACAATTAGTATTATTACTCAAGCCAGCACTTGTTGTATATTACCCACTGTTCTAAGTGTATTTCATATATTAATTAATTTAATGCTCATAATACCTCTATGGAGTAAGTACTATTACTATTTCCACTTAAAATATGGGTAAACTGAGGGACAGATAGGTAGGTTAAGCTTTTAAGCTTGTCAAAGTCACACAGTTACTAAGTCACAGAGCTGGCACTCAGATCCAGGTGTCTCTAGAGCCCCCTGCCCCTTTTACTCTACATTACAGAGCCCATCTATTCTGCATGATAATACTTTTCAATCCTCTGCTGGCTATTTCCTTGGGCCACCACTGAACTTTGGAGCTGAGCTCTATCTACCCTGTCACCAGATTCTGCTCAGGTATTTGAGTCTCTGCATTGAATTTGAGGACTTTACATGCTGGTTTGAGCCAGGCTACTAATAATTCCAGCCACAGGAAAGCCCTGGTTTGGGGCTCATTCTAAATCCCAAACGTAGTATACCAGGGTACTTAAAAAAATGTGTGGAAGAATAGAATTAAAAGATAATACAAATCTTTCCATGAACTTCTTGAAGTGCCCTTGTATTCTTTCCCCTATTTAATAATATTTTGGTAAAATAATAAGTAATAATATTTTTATTTCTTATAATAGTCTCTATGAAGACAACTGATACCCGAATGGTCTTGCATATTTCTCTGAGAAGTCTGTCCTATGGTAGCCATCAATGCTATGGGCATTTTAAGGAATTTCTTTTTTATGTAATTACCTTACATTCACCTTTTAAAATTTCATCGGCTTCAATTTTCATTAAAAAAAAAACAAACACAAAACTTCCTCTGAAAAATAATTCATTTGCTTATTTAGATTTTTCATTATTTAAGAGTACTTTAAAGAATTCTTGCGGTAATATAATAATAATAACAATAATAGTAATATTTTCCAAATAAAGTAGTAGGTCAGTAGTTTTAACTTTGACCCATTTGCTATTTTCTTTCCTCCTTGTCTCTGCCCGGGCCTATGTTTATTGAACTCCATGCAACGCCAAGCCAGCATTTGTGAAGGGGGATTTATTTAACTCTGGGTGAGTTGTACAGATGTAATAATGCAGCCCAACTCTTGTTTAATTTTGAAGGCTCTCTCCTAGACAACATTGCTCATAATGGACGGTTCAAGCCAAATTATCCATTATTGTTCCCAAAGTTTACAATTAAACTATCGATCAAAACTGGCAGTGATTTCTCCAGCAGCCTGAGCTTAGAAGCTGCTGAATTACATCAGAACCTGAGTGTGCAGAGCCAGAAGAAGGTGATGCAGACAGACAGATACCAGACAGTCAGGAGCACCTTCCACCAACCACCTTGGGAACCAGCCTTTGGTAATTTTCCTGGAGTCAAGAAACAGGCTGCCAGCAGGGCTGCGTAGGAGTGTGTGTGCGGTTTTAATAGCCAGAGGTGCCTGTATTTGTGACCCCTACCCCCGGCTGTAAAAATTGGAGTTTAACAGGTTCGGCTCCATGGGGAACCAACCTCAGCTTTTAGGCTCCTTCAGACACTGCAGAATGCATCTTTTCTGGGGAATTCCACAATAAAATGACTGTTATTTATCATTACAAACCTCTTTATCATTTAGTCAATAAAAGGCCTCTCTCTCTCACTTTTTTTCCTGTGGCGTGCTCAGAGTCAGAAATCGGTATTAGTCTCTCCTGGCCTGAAGGCAGGAGATGTCAAAAGCTAAATCATGATCTACCCTGGCTTCCTGACTAAATTGTGTATGAAGGCCTGAGGCAAAAAGGTACACATGCTCATTATTTGAAACTGAGATTTTTCCCCCCTCTTTTTTTTTAGTTTTTCTTTCTTTTTCTCTTTCTTCTTTTTACATATTGAGACATATAATACATACGTGGTTCAGAAAACACAAGACATGAAATAAAGTGACAAGAGCTTAATGTGCCCCATTCATATATTTTCTGATCCAGAAACAAAAACTGGGTTGTGGTTTAAAAAAAACAAAAACAAAAACAAAAAAACTCTCAAAAAGCAGTGGATTTTACCTCTTAAACTTTTTGATCATGGTGGGAAAAAAGAGTGTTATTCATGACTGGGTGTCAGTAATAGGTGCCTCTGAAAAGGAGAGCGGACCTCAGGAAAGGCAGAGTTTTAGTTAAGCACGAAGAGTGTTATTTTTACTTGCACAGAGAAGCCAAAATTGAGTTCCTGCTGCAGACGGTTAAGAGGGAGCCATTGCCTCAGATCCTCAGACGAGCTCTGCCTCCAGATCCTCTCACTTCATACAGCACTTGAGCAGGGACTGTGTAGTGTGAGGGACCAGGGTCACAAATGGTCAGTAGGAAGGTTGAGGTCAGGTGTCTCAAACATAACATATTTGGAGAAGTTAGTGCAAAGCCAACTCTCCTGAGTATGGCTTGAAGCATCACATTTTAACAAAAAGTAAACTTTGGTGGTCTTAGATCTATCGCCTGATCATTAAATTGATGTGGGTATGCACTCTCTCCTGATTTTTACATATGCCAAAAGAACCAGCACTTTATTGCCTTATTTATTCCATGAATATTCTGAGCTCATCCCATGTGCCAGATCCCATACCCAGGAAGGGGCTGGAGCTGTGAGTGAGAAAGGGTTATTAAGCATGCTGAGATGTGCCCGGGAAAAACTTATAATGACTGAAACTATGTAGATCCGTGTCCAATTCTTTCATTTCTAATGAGTCAATCTACAAACTTAGAAATAAAATTTCACAATATCTCTGTTGCTAAAACCTTGATAATGTATCTAATTCCTAGAGGAAATAACATTTAGAAGCATAAAATCCTGTATTTTTGGAGTTGAAAATACTTTAGAGAGAATCTTGCTCAGTACTTCTACTTTATAGGGGAAGAAATAAGGCCTAAAAAGATAAAACAAAAAAACAAAAGCAACGAAAAAATTGTGTGTGAGCATCTCACGAGCAATTTCCATGTAGGAACTGAAACTTGGATTCCTGTCTGTACATCTAGCTTCTTTCTATACGATGTGTTCAGTCTTATCTTTAGGTATAGCATTTACCAAAGGTACTTTCAGGAGTTGCTTGGTAATTACAAGAAGACAGAGGAAGAGGTTGCCACAGTGGTGTCCAATACTTAGACTGTTGTCATCATGTGCTAAGTGAGCAAGGATGCATGCACGTCCAGGGTGAGTCTACGGGGGGGCTGACGTTAGCTACAGAACTGAGCACGTATTTACATATGTACTGAGATCTAACTATACATATACTCATATATTTTTTTCTTTGCTGTTTGGCAGGCCCCTAAAAATATTGATGCTCACTCATTATCCTTGACATACATGGGTAGATTAAAAGTATTTGCTTTGTTCAACTGTCTGCAAGCTGCTTTTCCATGTAATCTCTAGGATGGGGCAGCTATTGAAATTCTGATGGCGGGCTGGCCTGGTGGCGCACTCGGTAGAGTGCAACGCTTGGGAGCGAGGCGGCGCTCCCTCCGAGGGTTCGGATCCCATATAGAGACCGGTCCGCTCACTGGTTGAGTGCGGTGCGGGCGC
>NW_007732479.1:28436-29768 GCF_000696425.1 Galeopterus variegatus | reverse complement strand
AAACAAACAAAACAAACAAAGAAAAACTCACTTTGACATAAGCCTGCCAGCGCTAGCTTGAAAATTTAGTTCCAATCTCCAAGCTCTAAGTAGTTTAAAACTTACTGACATTATCTCCTAAGCTTATAATTATGCCCTTTTTATTATTTAATTTTAAGTCCACATCTCCTAGTGATAACTGCTTCATAGGAATGGGGTCATGGCTTTTCCATATAATGCATAAATAAGAGAACTGTAAGAGTGTTAATGAGTTTAATTTAGGTGTGTCTTACATCTTAAGTGTTCATTTTATCCTCAAATTAAACATTGGCTTCTTGGTGCTTATAAACGTGTGGTCCCGTTTCCTAACGATGTGGGCGAACACCTCCTTCAGAGTGTCACACTGGGAGCCTGTCTGCCATGGGTGGGTGCTGGGGTGTTCTTCAGGGTGACCTTGGTGCCTAGCTCTGTCTCCCAGCCATGTCTTGATTCCCTTTTGAGTGTGAGTTCTCTGAGGGAAGAATGGTCAGTAAGTGCTTTTGGGTTAAGTCAAGGCCAGCACCTTCCTGTGCAGGGGTAAACCATTCAGACTGATGACACTTTCCAAACCCTGAAAAGCCATGCTGCTTTGAATATTCTGCATTCATACATAAAAATTCCCATCCCATATTTTACTTCATAGAATTATTGATGGACCATAGTTTTGAGATTGATGAACATGGGTTGTTTTATGCTTATGTTCCCCCAAATAGTAATAAATCTTAAATATTTAAAAAAATCCTTAGCAGAATTTTAGGTTCCTATTCCAGCTAGCTAGATTCTATTCATGTAAGATATACATGTATGTTTTATTTTAAAGTTCCCATTCTGGTCAATACGGTTTGCTTAGTCTGGAAATGCTGTTAGAATGGAACAGTTATACTCTGGTGGATGCCATTATTGTTTGCAATCATCACTGCTTCATCCAGTGAATGGGAATGTACCCATGTGGGTACACATCATGTGCCTTTCCTTGCATGTGACTTGCCATGTGACTCTCTGTGCCTCCCATCGCTCCCAAGGTTGGTCATATGACTTGCTTCGCCAACTAGTGAGCAGCTGATCGTAGACACGTGTGGAACTGGATGAGCCATTTCCTGTTTGTGCCAATTCTCTTGCTCTTTCTCTCTGCCATGGGAACAGCATGTCCCAAACAAGGACTCTCCTTCATCTCCGAGTGTTAAATCACGTGGAGAAGAACCACAAAAGATTCAGCTTCTGACATTTGAGATGACTGAGAAGTAAACAGTGGTTAAAGGTCACTCCAATTTGGAGGTCACTTCTCTCATAGCAGAGATGACTAATATCCTATTA
>NW_007732479.1:24944-26614 GCF_000696425.1 Galeopterus variegatus | reverse complement strand
ATACATACACACACACGTACATAGTATACGTATATTATCACTCCAAATTCATTATAACATCTTTGAGGACAAGAGCTATGTCTTACTCATCTATATGTGTACATCTCTAGCACAGTTCTTTGCTTATGGTGAAGTTCAACTAATAATACGTAATAATTGCAATTTGGTGTCTTATTATTTCATTTAGGCCAATCTAATGTTCAAAGAAACTCAGAAGCTTAATTGTAGGGGCCAGCAGTCTTATGTTTTAAATATTTGAGGATATTCAAATATGCTTTGAATATTTAAGGATAAAAGGATAGAATTTATTATTTATTATTTCAGAGGGGAGAACAAAAAGAGAGAGATTTCAGCCCGGTGTTTAAAAAGTTTTCTAATATACCCACATTCCAAATCACTCTTCACTGGGAATACCCAGCAAAGTTAAGANGCAGTGCAGCCGGTCTCAAAAAAAAAAAAAAAAATCACAGGAAAAAAGAAGCCTGACATTCCCTTAATACTTTCAAAGAAGTAATGAAAGGGATGCCAATAAGTATAAACGAACATATAATTAACCTAGTCTTTGGCAACTTCAGTCTTTTTCTTATCTCCCTATACTCAGATAATTTTTAATAATACCTATAATTACAACTCTATTTAGAAATGATTGGTTTTGCACTAGAGGGTCAAGTAGAACACAGCTTACCAGAATTAACATTTATCTTGACACTTCAGAAATCATTTTATAGTTCTACAGTTAATGGTGAACTGTAAAGCTGTTAAAAAAATTAAACCATTTAAGATTGGTTCATCAGAGATGCTACAGATATGACATACAGAAAAAAAAAAGCTGTACAGGCATAAACCCAATTATAGATTAGATGCACTTTGATTTTAAAATATGACTCATAAATGTGTCAGGTTTATACCTGGTGGATATAGTATAGCTGATTTTAATTACCCCAAAAAAAGTTTTTTAAAAGGAGTCTGTAACTTTTACTTTAAGTGATCCTATGAGTCATATCTGCCAAGAGTTGAAATTTTAACTTCACTGATAAATGTGCCTTTTTCTACCCTTATCATCAACTTGCAATAAACCAAGAAACTGACCAATATTTCTTACTGCACTGTTATTTCAGGTAGGGGAGTAAGCAATGGGACTTGTTCCAAGTCTAGTGATGAAAAATAGCAACAGGGAGTCCCCAATGGCCCAGATAGGCCACATTGCCTCTAAATTGTCATGACAAAGTAGCCAGTTGGTCAAAGGTCTGACACAAGAGAAATACCACATGGCAAGTTTCTAGGAACAGGACAGGAGGCAAAAACAAGAGAAAAAGAAGCCCACCACAGCTCCATCATTACTTCTTAAAACTACCAATAGTTGAATAGATTTCTCACTCTACTTTTTTATGAGGATAACATTGCCATACAGCAATTCTTTTTAACTTCAGAAGAAAGTTAGTTTAAAGCATGATTCTCACATATATCATCTTCAAAATGTTAAGAGGGTCACAAACATCCTACAAAAAAATTTACTGAAGATCATTTTTTTGGGGGGGAGTCAATCCCCCAATCTACACACCTTACACTATAAAACAAATCTACAAATGGGCAAATAAGTAAATAAAGCACAAATCTTACAGGGTTATAAAGTTATAGAAAAAATTCCATTTTGGACCACACTTAATCTT
>NW_007732479.1:18393-24289 GCF_000696425.1 Galeopterus variegatus | reverse complement strand
ACAAATCTTACAGGGTTATAAAGTTATAGAAAAAATTCCATTTTGGACCACACTTAATCTTGTAATCTGACCATTGATCCAAAATACACAGAATAGGTTGGCAGATAACAAAAACTTAATGTAATATAGTGCTACACAAAACAAAACACCAAAATGGTATAAAAGCTAAAGCAGAGTTAAGACCAACATGAAGCACAGGTTTTTTAATAAACATATTTTATATTTTGAATTTATACATTTTTGCAAAATATGTAGATTATGTCAAAACAAAGCCATTTAAGATACTATGAGCAGCATTAAAACAAATGAAGACTGTTATTTCCTAAATCTATGAAGCATAATTAACATAGCATTCAGGAGAGCTTTTATATGAAGAAAACAAAAATATGTGTGTGTATATATACATATATATACGTGTACCTCCATCCTTCTTCTCCAATTCGTCCCTAATTAAAGGGGAAGTAAGTATCACCTTCAAAGTTAGCGTGGGCTCTTTTGTGTTCCGAATTATAATAGATGCTTCATTAACACATTGTTCCACTTGATATTTTTCTTCTGTGAGTTTCTGAAAGTCACCAAGATTTCAAAAACACCCAATTAAGTAGACTGAAATCTCAAAAAATGAATTCTTGCACTAAGTTCTCAAATGTTATTAACTATTAGCATTACTGTGCCAAGAGGGCAAATAAAGTCTGTAGCTAGCTCTTTAATCTGGGGATAACACTTCTCTCTCCTCCAAACTTACAAGTAAATCCTCTTTCTCCATCCTTCAAAAAGCAATCACAATGTCAACCATCCATACAATTATAAAACGATATTTAAAACCACTTTTTCTAATATTTGAAAATAAAATGCCAATAGCAGCATTATGTGATAAAAGGTAAATTACTGTTCTTCAAGTTATTACAGACAACTATTGTAGAATAATAAACAGCTAGGAATACTCTCTAAAACAACAGCTATTTTTATACAACAGCTTAAACAGGAACTCCTACTTGCCAAGGACTTATAAATATAAGATTATGCATATTTTTAAAGAGAACCAAGTAATCATAAATGAAAAGGGATCACTGCACAGTCACTCACCAATGAAAAAAATGAGTATAACAAGTAACTTCTTCCCTTCTCTGACAACTGGTTTCAGAGATCATTCCCGTGAGACCTATCATTATGGGACAAATCATCTGACATCCATAAGGAAACATACACTGCTTCTTTTAACATACAATTATAAACATACAATTTAGGGGCCTTCCACAAAATAATCACCTAATTAGAATCATATATAAAGATTTAATATATTATTATACATTAAATATATAATTTAAAAGTAGGTTACACAGGGCCTTTCTTGGTGGTGAAATTTAGTATCTGTTACTTGACTTAAAATAGCCAGGCTCGGGCTGGCCCGGTGGTGCACTGCTACAGTGCGCCGCTTGGGAAGCGCGGCGGCGCTCCCGCCGAGGGTTCAGATCCCGTATACAGACCGGCCACTCACTGGCTGAGCGAGGTGTGGGAGCAACACCGTGGGTTGCGATCCCGTTGCCGGTCCCGGTCCGGTACGGGCGCGACACTGAGGGTTGCGATCCGTTGCCGGTCACGAAAAAAAGACAAAAAGGAAAAAAAAAAATTGTTTGCTTTGGGGTTTTGTTTTGTTTTGGCAAATAATCATTTGAGAATTTGGAATTGACCTGACACTTTATTCCAAAAGATAGGTATCTTCAAGAAATTTCACTACAATTTCAAACCTAATTCTTACATACAGATCTTTGTGATTGGTTTGCAAAGTAATGTCAGCAGGAAGCCTTTCCTTTTATTGCTCTATTCTTTGAAATTTTCACTCCATATCTTGCTTGTCAAGGGATATTTAATTAGTGAGAGAGTTTGAAAAGTAAAAGCACCTATTGCATTCTCCTGCACTGTGATCCTTCCAGATCTTGTACTTATGTCAAGCTTGATCACAGCTGACAGAAGACTCTTGCTAAAGTGGATTATTGTACTTTCAAGGCACATAGTACTTTTTTTTACTATTAATAATACACAGTTTTGTACACAAACATATATATACACACACATACACCCACATATACATACACACACACGTACATAGTATACGTATATTATCACTCCAAATTCATTATAACATCTTTGAGGACAAGAGCTATGTCTTACTCATCTATATGTGTACATCTCTAGCACAGTTCTTTGCTTATGGTGAAGTTATTTAATTTTAAGTCCACATCTCCTAGTGATAACTGCTTCATAGGAATGGGGTCATGGCTTTTCCATATAATGCATAAATAAGAGAACTGTAAGAGTGTTAATGAGTTTAATTTAGGTGTGTCTTACATCTTAAGTGTTCATTTTATCCTCAAATTAAACATTGGCTTCTTGGTGCTTATAAACGTGTGGTCCCGTTTCCTAACGATGTGGGCGAACACCTCCTTCAGAGTGTCACACTGGGAGCCTGTCTGCCATGGGTGGATGCTGGGGTGTTCTTCAGGGTGACCTTGGTGCCTAGCTCTGTCTCCCAGCCATGTCTTGATTCCCTTTTGAGTGTGAGTTCTCTGAGGGAAGAATGGTCAGTAAGTGCTTTTGGGTTAAGTCAAGGCCAGCACCTTCCTGTGCAGGGGTAAACCATTCAGACTGATGACACTTTCCAAACCCTGAAAAGCCATGCTGCTTTGAATATTCTGCATTCATACATAAAAATTCCCATCCCATATTTTACTTCATAGAATTATTGATGGACCATAGTTTTGAGATTGATGAACATGGGTTGTTTTATGCTTATGTTCCCCCAAATAGTAATAAATCTTAAATATTTAAAAAAATCCTTAGCAGAATTTTAGGTTCCTATTCCAGCTAGCTAGATTCTATTCATGTAAGATATACATGTATGTTTTATTTTAAAGTTCCCATTCTGGTCAATACGGTTTGCTTAGTCTGGAAATGCTGTTAGAATGGAACAGTTATACTCTGGTGGATGCCATTATTGTTTGCAATCATCACTGCTTCATCCAGTGAATGGGAATGTACCCATGTGGGTACACATCATGTGCCTTTCCTTGCATGTGACTTGCCATGTGACTCTCTGTGCCTCCCATCGCTCCCAAGGTTGGTCATATGACTTGCTTCGCCAACTAGTGAGCAGCTGATCGTAGACACGAGTGACACTGGATGAGCCATTTCCTGTTTGTGCCAATTCTCTTGCTCTTTCTCTCTGCCATGGGAACAGCATGTCCCAAACAAGGACTCTCCTTCATCTCCGAGTGTTAAATCACGTGGAGAAGAACCACAAAAGATTCAGCTTCTGACATTTGAGATGACTGAGAAGTAAACAGTGGTTAAAGGTCACTCCAATTTGGAGGTCACTTCTCTCATAGCAGAGATGACTAATATCCTATTAGTATTTATTTTTTTTAAAAGGATAGTTAGATTTTTCAGTACACAGAGACAGAAAGAAGAAAACAAATCAACAAAAATGTCATTATGCCCCAACACAGATGACCTTTGTTAATGTGTGTATTTAGTTTAGAAAATTTAAACTGAACAGTAAAAGAATATATTTTCAATTTACGACTTAATTGAGATGGTAATATGTTCCTTTAAAAATTGTCTTCCTTTAAATGTATTATGTGATAGTTACGTATCATTAGAAAATTTGCCCTCATGCTTGCATTTATAGTTTACTTGACTTTCCTATGGGTGGTTAATGTGTGAAAGATGTAAGTGATGACAGATGGGCATTTATTTTATATTTATGGTTTACTTTTCAAAACTGAGCACACTGCCAATATTTATAATAGCTGTATTAGGGAAACATATATCTCTACAAAGAAGTCGAGACATTATTTTGATATTGTTTTGATTTATCCCTGATAAAGTAACATAAATTTCCATTTCACCCTGAAGAAAATGGCTTTGTTTGCTTTGGGGTTTTGTTTTGTTTTGGCAAATAATCATTTGAGAATTTGGAATTGACCTGACACTTTATTCCAAAAGATAGGTATCTTCAAGAAATTTCACTACAATTTCAAACCTAATTCTTACATACAGATCTTTGTGATTGGTTTGCAAAGTAATGTCAGCAGGAAGCCTTTCCTTTTATTGCTCTATTCTTTGAAATTTTCACTCCATATCTTGCTTGTCAAGGGATATTTAATTAGTGAGAGAGTTTGAAAAGTAAAAGCACCTATTGCATTCTCCTGCACTGTGATCCTTCCAGATCTTGTACTTATGTCAAGCTTGATCACAGCTGACAGAAGACTCTTGCTAAAGTGGATTATTGTACTTTCAAGGCACATAGTACTTTTTTTTACTATTAATAATACACAGTTTTGTACACAAACATATATATACACACACATACACCCACATATACATACACACACACGTACATAGTATACGTATATTATCACTCCAAATTCATTATAACATCTTTGAGGACAAGAGCTATGTCTTACTCATCTATATGTGTACATCTCTAGCACAGTTCTTTGCTTATGGTGAAGTTCAACTAATAATACGTAATAATTGCAATTTGGTGTCTTATTATTTCATTTAGGCCAATCTAATGTTCAAAGAAACTCAGAAGCTTAATTGTAGGGGCCAGCAGTCTTATGTTTTAAATATTTGAGGATATTCAAATATGCTTTGAATATTTAAGGATAAAAGGATAGAATTTATTATTTATTATTTCAGAGGGGAGAACAAAAAGAGAGAGATTTCAGCCCGGTGTTTAAAAAGTTTTCTAATATACCCACATTCCAAATCACTCTTCACTGGGAATACCCAGCAAAGTTAAGATGACCATTTATCAGGGATATCAGAAAACGGAACTCTATACTATGGGACAGGTTACCTCCTGAATGGATCTTTGTACTAGGTGACTTGTACAGTATCCTCCAGTGGCTTTGAGTTCTCTTTTCTACCTCAATAGATTACATATTTTTGAGCATAGGGATCATGTTTTATGTCTCTTGGTATCACTAGACTCTGAACTATGCCATATGTAGCAGCAACTGCTCAGTAAGTGTTTGTGGAGTGTGGTGATGGGAGGCTCCTCAGAGACAAGCCAAAATCAAGACTAGAGCATGGCTCACTCTGTGGGACTGGGAAGAGCTTGGCCGTCAGAAGGAACAAGTGGCAGGTGCTGTCTTTTGAAGGGTTGGCAGCTGGATGTGGCTGAAAGTAGGGTGCCCATTTAGAGAAGAGAAGATGATAGGTTTTGTGTTGAATTTATTGAATTTGCTGTGCTAAGGTTATTCAAACAGCAGTCAACTGTGTAATTGATCTAGCCCTTAAAAGGGACCTCTATAATTTGAATAGGAAATCTATAATTTGGTAGACCTGGGTTCCACTCTTGGCTCCAACACTGACCAGCTCTGTATCCTTAGGCAAGTTACCAAACTACTTCAAATCTCAAGTTCTGATCTGCAGAATGGAAATAAACATCTTTACCTGCTGTTTAGAGTCGCTATGGAGATATTCTCGTAGTGCCTACTACATAGTAATTATCACTCAGTGCTGGTTTCTTTACCATTGTGATAATTTTCACTATTAGTCTTCAGTCTAATGAGGGCCATTTTCAATAAGGTGAGTGCAGAAGCCATATTACAGTGGTTGAATTAGTCAACTGAGATGGTTGACTAGTCCTTTTAAAAATCTGAGAAACGGCAAGATAAGGTTATAACTAGATACAAGCAAAGAAAAAAATGGTTTTTGGTGAGTGTAATGAGCATTTTTGTATGCTGAAGGGAAAGAGCCAGAAGAAAGGAAAGAAAATTGAAGAGAAGGAATTAAGAGAGCAATGGCTATTGAATGAAGGACAGAGTGAGTGAGGGGACAGAGCCCAAAGCAAGTGTGGCGGCTGTGCTCTGTCTAGGAGGAAGAG
>NW_007732479.1:15554-17816 GCF_000696425.1 Galeopterus variegatus | reverse complement strand
AGGTTATAACTAGATACAAGCAAAGAAAAAAATGGTTTTTGGTGAGTGTAATGAGCATTTTTATATGCTGAAGGGAAAGAGCCAGAAGAAAGGAAAGAAAATTGAAGAGAAGGAATTAAGAGAGCAATGGCTATTGAATGAAGGACAAATTGAATGAGGGGACAGAGCCCAAAGCAAGTGTGGCGGCTGGGCTCTGTCTAGGAGGAAGGGTGCCACTCTGCAGATGGGGACTGGGGGTGGAGGGGAGAGGGACGAGGGGTGAGGGGTGGAGAGGTAGAGTCCTCTTAGTTTATAATGCATTCAACAAATAAACGTCATTACATTGAGTACCAGTATTCCAAATTTGGTTTCTTTGCGTTACTTTATGTAGGAAATTCCTCACTCTTTACTTTCTTGGAAACGTTGTCATAGCTGATTCTATAAATAACTTTGGAGGTAAATGTAGAGCAGTTGATATTATGCCCTTTTATCAGTGAAGAAACTGAGACCCAGAGAAAGAATGAGACTTACTCTGGTTGATGCGGCTCATGCCAGCCCCATAACCTCATGCAAACCCGACCCGCTTCTGTACTCAGAGCCTGCCGTTTCCACTCCATCACTGTTGGCTCTGACCTCACGTTGGGAACTTACTTCCTACCTCTGACTTCTAGGTTTGACATCTGGATTTTGTCTCCTGCCATCAGACCTTGGTTTCCTCTACGGCGTCGTCTCAGCTGGCCTTCTGGATTTCACCCCTCTTATTTGTCTGGTGAAGCAGCCTCAAATTCAGCCCTGTGGAACCTAAACCAGACCAACCACATGGCTGGAACCTGATCAGGCACCTTGAGCCTCTCTGCATGGTAGTCAGTATGCCTTTATTTCATAGCAAAGTAAGTCAGAAGCTGAATTAGGAGCTAGATCTCCTAAACCTGCTGGGAACTGGGACTTATCTATTAGTTTAACATAATGCATAGGTTCTTGTACCAACCGAGTTCAAGGGGACAAATACCAATTGAAAGCCTCACAATTTGAAGCTTCTACAATTTGAAATGAACTTGGCTCCTTCTGCACAGTGATGCAAATGATTAGTTCATCTTTCCCGCATTCATTTGTACCTTCTGATTTATAAAGGCAAATACTCTCAACCTGCTTGACTTCTTTGCTGACTTAATCACTTCTACTCTCTGACAAGTTCAGATTTATTCAAACTATATATTATTTTGTAAAGTGCTTGAATGAGCATCAGTGTGGAAGACTCAGGTAGGACACCAACTCATGTGCTCCAGTGCCCAAAATGGTATCACTTAAATTCTGTCATTTATTTTCTCTATATGCCTAGGACCAGTCTGCTAAATCAAGAAGCACTGGAATTATAACACATGCAGATACTACTTGTCTTTAGCAATGATTAGTTTATTAGGCATCCTGAAAAATATTCAAAGAGAAGTAAAAGGACCTCCAAGTCACATTCACAATGTCACCTCTTTTTTCAATGTGAGCAAGAGAGAGTGCAGACTTCCACAAGTATTACACCAAAAACTAAGAAACTGTGGTTTACACTTATATGACCATATAAAGTTGCAAACGTCTGATGTCTAATTTAACATAGAGAATTTTCTCATGCTTACGGATGATGTCTGGGTGTTACTCTACCTAATTTCTATTCCAACTGTCTTCTTATATTTCAGGTGTGACTTTGGCTAAACGGTCCTAAATTGTACCAGCCATACAAGATTATAGATACTGTAAATAACTAAAAAAACAAAACAAAACAAAACAAAAACCTCCATTAAAGCTGTTGGAATGTATATCAAAATAAGAATTCATTCTCTAATCTACTTCTTGTTTGGATAGGCTTTATATTTCAGAGTCGACTGTGATCCAAATGTTCTGTTTTCTTCTTAAAGTCACTGCTTGTTCTGTTCCCAGAAGAGGGAATAACCGTAAATACGCTGTTAAGCATATTTTTTTGTTTGACCAAATTTGTAAAAAAAAGTTTATCATTTTTTTTTCTGATTAGTAAAGCATATTGTAGATCATAGAAAAATTGGAAATTTCAGAAAATATTAAGAATAGAAATAACTAATAATCCCACTTTTCAGAAATAACTTTTGTTTATTTATTTAAAGATGTGTTGATTATTTAGTGTGTTATATTCTTTTTAAAAATTTTTTGAATTGTAATTGACTATACATATTGATGAGATACAGAGTTGACTCAGTATTTGTGTACAGTATGTGGTGATCAAAACAATATTATTAGCATGTTCATCATTACAAATCG
>NW_007732479.1:14176-15069 GCF_000696425.1 Galeopterus variegatus | reverse complement strand
CTTCCTTCCTTCCTTCCTTCCTTCCTTCCTTCCTTCCTTCCTTCCTCTCTCACTTATGAGTAAAGACATGTTACTCAGCCATAAAAAAGAATGAAATTCTGCCATTCACGGCAGCATGAATGACTGTAACTTTTATTTGTATACTTGCAAGTAAATGTGACAAGCCTTTCTCCTGTAAAAATAATCCTTGAGGTAGTTGAGTTTCATCTTTCTATACATCACTTTTAATGATTTTGTGGTACTTTATAAATGTGTGATCTTCAATTTCTTGAACCAGTTTACTATTTTTTTTTCCTTTTTGTCTTTTTTACTGACCGGTAACTGGATCACAACCCTCGGTGTCACACCCGTACTGGGGACCGGCAATGGGATCGCAACCCTCGGTGTTGCGCCTGCACTGTGCTCAGCCAGTGAGCGGGAACCGGTCTCCACATGGGATCCGAACCCTCGATGGGAGCGCCGCCACACTCCCGAGCGGCGCACTCTCCAGTGCGCCACCGGGCCGGCCCATTTTTAACCACTTGAAAATCTAATTTCTTTATAACTCTGTGGTAAATATTCTAGTACATAAACCTCCTAGCACTTATCATAAATTCCTATAAAAATAAGAATGTTTGTTAAGATTTAATACAGTGGTTAAGATTTTGGATTTTAGAGTCAAACAGACTTGGCCTATCAGGTTCAAAACATATAACATTATGGGAAACCCACCCAATCCCAACTTCATTGAGCTCAGTTCCATCATCTCTAAAACACATATAAAATAAATTATACTCACCTAAGAGGATTATTGAGGGAATAAAATGGGGTTCACACACACAGACACATATCTATATCTATATCTATATCTATATCTATCTATCTATATATATATTTCATAGTTAATATTTTTC
>NW_007732479.1:6863-13217 GCF_000696425.1 Galeopterus variegatus | reverse complement strand
TTTTTTCGTGTCCGGCAACGGATCGCAACCCTCAGTGTCGTGCCCGTACCGGACCGGGACCGGCAACGGGATCGCAACCCTCGGTGTTGCGCCCGCACCTCACTCAGCCAGTGAGCGGTCGGTCTGTATGTGGGATCCGAACCCTCGGCGGGAGCACCGCCGTGCTTCCAAGTGGCGCACTGTAGCAGTGCGCCACCGGGCCGGCCCAGAAATAGTGAACATTTTTAAGGGAACATTAAATTAAAGTATGTACCTATTTCTACCTCTACCATTATATCTATGTGCCCATAACACATAAAATGGTCCGTAGGATGAAAGGAAAAAACCAAACTCACCTAAGATCCCCTTCTCTGGGAAGCGATGCCCCTTCTGGGATGACCAGAATAATGAGAGAACAGGGCATTTTACAGGAGTATGCAGCTATGCTTCATTCAGCACTTGTCCTGGCATGGTTAAGGAAGTGACATACGCAGAACTGTACCAGATCCCCAGTCTCTCAATATCAACTTTCATATCATAGCCACATATCTTTTTAACACTCTAAGACTTTCCTAGTCCCACCCCACAACTGTCGTTCCCATAATGTCTCAATACATGCTTCCACAGCATATACCCTACATTCAGGTTGACGTCTTTCAGAATATAGGCAGGAAGTTGCTTAGGAGTGCAGGGATCACGTTGCTTTCACTGTGTTTGCACATAACTTAGATCTGTGCTCCACTATGTGAACCACGTAGTAGTTTAAGGACAAATTTATTGTTTTGGTCAGGTACTCCTTTGCGCTTGTTGTCATGGAGTGCGTACTTTGCTTTGGACCTAGAAATCCTTGCTTTCACTTTGAAGGCTTTTCTCCTTTTATCTAGGATGAAGTGGTACTCTCATAGACAATCAAGAGAAGGCAAGATTCAAATAGTTGGGTTGGTATAATTGAAGCTGAATGATTGAATTTTCTCACTTATTAGTCAAATCATTTGCTAATCAAAAAACAGCAGATTGACATCTGAAAGAGAGGTCAACAGGAATTTATTAAATTTATAAAATAATGAACAGTTTTAAACTTTTTAAAGGTAACAAAAAAGAAATAAGATGCATTGGTTTGTAAGTTTTAACACCATTTATTAATTTTTCTGATTATATATTTCATACATGTACATTCAAAAATATTGGAAATGTGAATGCCAACTAATAAATATAGAAAAAATGATGGGATTAGAAAGTTCCACTTCGCAATTTTTTTTTGTTTTGGCTTCTGTCCAGTGCAGGGATCCAGTATGGGGTATCTGAACCCTTTACCTTGGTGTTATAACACCACATTGTAGCCGTCTGAGCTACCCAACCAGCCCCACTTGGCAACCATTATAGAAATATTTGATTCAGACCAGGAAATGTCCAATGGATGCTAAAATTAATGGGTTAATTTTGATCAGACACATATTTACATATCAAAATATTTCTCGAGAAGACACTTACTCATTACAAAGAGAAAATTGCAACTTTCCAGCAGAGAAACCTGGCAGACACCTCCTTAATCACACAATGACAATTAAAGTCACCAGGAATGGAACAAGTTGACACCAAGTGGCTCTTGATACAATGCACTGTGAAAGACACAATGTCATTCCTGTGGCAGTCCTGCCAAACATGCACAGCCTGAGTTTAATCAAGAGGAAGCATCAGACACACTCAAAATGAGGTCATTCTGCAAAACAACTGGCCAGTAGTCTTATAAAACATCAAGTGGTGCAAGACAAAGAAAGTCTGAGGAGTTGTTGTAGATTAACAGAGACTAAAGAGACGTGACAACTAATTGTGAAATGTAATTCTGGACTGGATCCCAACCCAGATTGTTTTGTTTTGTTATTTTCTCTAAGGGACATTAGTGGGATAATTGGTAAAATTGTGACAGTATTGTGGCAATGTTAATTTCCAGATTTTGATAATTATAGTGTGGTATATAAAAAGTGTTAGGATTCTAACATGTGTGTGTGTGTATGGACAGATAGATATCTATGTACATATGGAAATACACAGTGAAATGTCTAGTTGTAAAGTGGAAAGTATACAACAGTATACAAAAGAAAATCAAAGGCATTTTTAGCGCACTTTAGAGAAAAAGTGTTAAAATCTTCATATTTTCCTATATTTTTCTATGGATAAATATATATACAAACCTGTATATGATTTTGTATCCTCTTGCTTCTCTTGCTTTGATATGTTCTGTGGAAGGTAAATAATTCTCATGTAAGAACACTCTGTATAAATAGCTGTTCTCATTGCATAGTTGAATGGTGTTATCTTATTATCTAATATAAATAATAAACAATGTTTACTGGTTGTTTGTATTCATTATTTGTGAATTGCCTTTTTATATATCTTGCTCATTTCCTTTGGAAATGTAAATAGCTGTTCTCATTGCATAGTTGAATGGTGTTATCTTATTATCTAATATAAATAATAAAAAATGTTTACTGGTTGTTTGTATTCATTATTTGTGAATTGCCTTTTTATATATCTTGCTCATTTCCTTTGGAAATAGTGATTTTCTTGTTAATTGCTCTGAATTACTTTTATATTAAGGATGTCAACCCTTTGTCAAATTTATTACAAATAAACTTGTATTCTTGTGGAATTCTCCCTGTTGTTAGTTCCCCCATTGTTTGTGTGCTAGCCAGGCCATTTGATTTGCTGAATGAAGAATCATAAGCTCTTTTTCTTACATTTGATGCTGAAAAGATATATCACTATATGAATAGTGACTCCTTGCTTTGGAATAGGCAAGTCTTCTGATCTTAATCCAGTGGTTCCTCTTAAGTTATCTGAAAGCCAGTGAGGGTGGATTTTCACCTTAGAAGCTTATATCCCAGGCCAAAAGAACAAATAAAATAGAATAAAAAATAACCAACCAACCAAACATGCAATAACAACCATAAACTCTACCACCACAACTAACAACTTAGTGTTCCTCTGATCTTTTTCAGCCCATGCGTGTGTGCATTTGTGTGTGTGTGTGTGTGTGTGTGTGTGTTTCCCTTGTATCTTTCAACCAAGTTTGCTTTTTACCTGTTGATGGGTGGGTTTTTACAAGCTGGTGAGCAGCATATAGAAATGAATCTAAGCTCCAGGAAGGTCAGAATCCTTTCCTGCTTGTGTATATATTCACAGTACCTAGTGCTTAGCCCATCCCAGGCACTCAATACTAAATGAATTAATGAATTATAACCAGTGCACTGGCCTATGAATAATGAGGAAAGACATCTGGGATTGAAGAGAATTTGGAAAGAAAAAACGAGGACCGAAGAGAAGGCAGAAAGGTGACAGAATCTTTACAGTTTCGCCTAAAGCCAACTCTACTTTCAAGTTTTAACAAGATTTTCTTTCACTGACCAAATTCTTAGGATTCTATTTCTGACATTTTTGTTTTGTGCAGATAGTTTCCACTTGGGAGAGGGATGAAATTCACTTGAATACCAATGAAGAGACTTTAATAGAAGATAGTTTGGCTCAGGCTTCACTCTGTAATTTATTTACTCTCTCATGGGATAGTCCTTATAAATTATTCTGCATCTCTCCACTGTCCTTTTTATAATACAACTTTTGTCAAAAATACACAGTTGTATAAACTTCACAGATTTCCATCTCAATCAATTTATTTTTATAAAGCCATAGCTTATGCACCGATTATTTCAACAGCTACCGAACAGGCATCTGCTGAGAACCATGTGGAAAAGCTGCACCCAGTCTTTTAGAGATCATCTTTGATTGGGGTCAACAGACAGGGAGCTGAGGGAAAGAAACAAACCACTGGCCTAAAAATCAAAGAGTTCAGAATTGTTGAAGGAACTTCTCCTTTGTCTAGGAAGAAGATAATCGGGATTATCTTTTGGGACTGATGACTCCTCCCAGGGGAGGCAGACTTCCCTCTTCCAAATTCCATTCAAGCTAGTTCTCGATGAGAGAAGCTAAGTTGCCCTCGATTGTAAAGTGAGAGGACTTTGGGATTGAGGCTGGGCAGTTTGAAGGGAATTACCTTCAAAGGACTAGTGGAAGAGAAGAGAACTTTACTGAGGCCCAAAACCTTGTGTTCACAGGAGATGGGACCAGAAACGGCGTGAGAACATCCCAGCTAACATTCATTGGGTGTTTACTGTGTTCCAGATGTTTTTCTGCACACTTAGAATGCATTGTTAGTTTAATGCCCGAATAGATAAGTAATATTATCCCTACTTTACAGATAAGACAACTGAGGCACACAGAGCTTAAGCAACCTGTTTAAGATTACACAGTTGTAAATGGCATAATATGGATTCAAAAACAGTCTGACTCAAACTTGCTTTTAATCTACTGTGTTGGATTGCTGTGAATCATCCTCAGTAATCTTGAGGAGAACATCAATAAACCCACTGGGTATGGGGTGGTAGTTTTAGTTATTTTATTTTAATTTTAAAAGGATGTGTAATTCCAGATGCCTGGAGGGCTTGAGACCAACCAGAGAGTATATAAGTGAGTTATACGTAGATTGACATTTATTTTTGAGTATGAATTAACTGGGACCCAAGACAATTCCAGATGCCTGGAGGGCTTGAGACCAACCAGAGAGTATATAAGTGAGTTATACGTAGACTGACATTTATTTTTGAGTATGAATTAACTGGGACCCAAGACCATGCAATAAGCTCTCCCAGTTCTAAAATGCAATCATTGTGAGCCAAACACAGAGACATTAGTTGCTTATTATTAAGTCTTTAATGTTGGTATGAGCTCAGACAGATTTTATTATATGATTTCTATTGTCTTATTAGTTGACTCTCTCATTTCTACTCTGAGAAAGCAGCTTAGAGGGAAACCTCAGGGTCCCTAGAAGACAGTAAATTATACTGGAATGGGTAATAGACCAGGAATCTGGAGCTTTGAGTTTAGCTTGGCTCTCCCACTGATGATTGACCAATATTCACATAGACAATTGCCTACTCGATATATTGTCTTAAGAGCCCTACAGGCACCCCAAATTCATAAACTGTAAATTCCATAACCCAGCCCTTATGTTCTTGCTCTTCAATATGCTTCTTTTCCTATATTCCTTATGCAACTCAAGGCTCCACCTTCTATTTTATCATCCATGTGAAAAATCTTAAGTGCTATTGACATTATCTCCCTATTATTTTGAATGTGCATCTCATCTCCATTTCTGCTCCCATTACTTTTATTCTAAACCTGAATGCCTACACCAAGCTCTTTGTTGCACATCCTAACTCCAGGCTAGCCCTCTCCATATCTGACCTCCAATTGCATACCACTATAATGTCCTCTTTCATTTACTGAAGGAGCAGACATGGCCTGTCTACATCCATGCTGAAAACTATACATTGCCGAGTCTAGGCAACAAGTCACGGTATCCAAAACCTTCGGTATTCTACTGAAGGTCCTTGCAATGTGTGAAGCCACTCTCTGCTTTTCATTTTATGTTCTAAGATATGCTTCTGCTTCCATTCTTCAAGCCCTATGCAGGTACTTGTGTCTATGCTTGAGCTAATTTCTTTGCTTGGATGTGATCGTCCCTTTCTTCTCTTAGTTAAATTCTCAAGTGCCCCTTCATTCTGTTTCTACAGCGTGCTGAACATTTTCCACTGGTACCCATTTTAAAGGACTTGTTGATTCATCCTGTCCCCATGATAGGTAGTAAACTTTTCAGAGACCACATCCTACTTGTCTTTGCATAACTCAGTGTCTAGACATGGCAGGTGCTCAAGAACCCCGTTGTCCTACACCTTTAAACTGAGATGATCACAGATGAGTCACTGTCCCTCTCAGGTCTCAGATTCTCATCTGTAAGACAAAAGGGTTAACTGGAATGATTTCTAAGGTTTCATCCAACTTAAAACAAAACAAAACAAAACAAAAATCTTCCATTTATCAGCCAGATGGCCTAGGCAAGTTACAAAAGATAAAGGGACACATCATCCTTGTTTCTGAGTTGAGAATAGTATACCTCCTTCCCAAGATTGTACTAAACATTAGAGATTGCTTTTATAATAGCATAGCCCCTAGTAGCTCTACTATAAGTTGAAAATGATGCTAATGATGGTGGTGGTCACAGTGGTGATGATGATGGGTACAGAAATATTGGGTATGGTGGTGGTAATGATGCTGGTAGTGGTGATGATGATGGTGATGATGGTGATGATGATGGTGGTGATGATGATGGTGGTGATGATGATGGTGATGATGGTGGTGATGGTGGTGGTGGTGATGACAGTGATGATAGTGATGATGATGGTGGAGATGATGGTGGTGGTGATGGTGGTGGTGGTGATGGTGATGATGGTGATGATGATGGTGGTGATAATGGTGGTGGTG